>NW_024412411.1:10318022-10373016 GCF_014898765.1 Herpailurus yagouaroundi | reverse complement strand
ATATTTATATTTATATTTATATTTATATTTATATTTATATTTATATTTATATTTATATTTATTCACACACATAATGGGATAGTATTCACCCATTACATAGAAGGATATCCTTCCATTTGTGACAACATGGATGGACCTTGAGCACATTATGCTGAGTGAGATAAGTCAGACAGAGAAAGACATGTACCATATGATGCCACTCTTATGTAGAATCTAAAAAAGTCAAATCTGTAAAAATAAATAAATAGGTGTGACTGAGTGACTCAGTCAGTTAAGCGTGAGACTCTTGTCATGATCTCACTCTTGTCATGATCATTTTGACTCAGGTCATGATCTCACAGTTCATGAGTTTTAGCCCCACATTGGGCTCTGTGCTATTAGTGTAGAGCCTGCTTGAGATTCTCTCTCTCCTGCTCTCTCTGCCCCTCCCTTGCTCATGCTCTCTCTCTCTCTCTCTCTCTCTCTCTCTCTGTCTCTCAAAATAAATTATAAATAAAGAAACCAGAGACTAAAGTAGTGGCTACCAGGGGATGGAGGGTAGGGAGATAAGATTGATGGTGTTTAAGATACAAACTTTCAACAAGTAGTAAATAAACCACAGATATGTAGTGCATAGTATAATAAATAGATACATAGATGGGGTTCCTGGGTGGCTCAGTCAAGTGTCTGGTTTTGGCTCAGGTCATCACCTCATGGTTTGTGAGCTTGATCCCTGCATTGGGCTCTGTGATGACAACATAGAGCCTGCTTGGGATTCTCTGTCTCCCTCTTTCTATGCCCCTCTCTCCCTCTCTGTCTTTCAAAAATAAGTAAATAAACATTAAAAAATAAAAGATAGATGGGGCGGCTGAGTGGCTCAATCGGTTAAGCGTCTGGGCCTTTGTTTTAGCTCAGGTCATGATCTCACAGTTTCATGCTTTTGAGTTCCACATCAGGCTGTATGCTGATGGTGCAGAGTCTGCTTGGGATTTTGGGATTCTCTCTCTCCCTCCATCTCTGCCCCTCCCACACTTGTGTTGTTTCTGTCTCTCTCAAATAAATAAACTTAAAAAAGTTAAAAAGATAAATAGATAAATGGAACAGAATAAAGTGGAGTCCAGATATATATGAGCAACTGAATTTTTGAACTATTGCATATTCATTTGCAAAACAAAACAAAAACAAAGAACACACACAAAAGACCTTCCAATTCGTAACTTATACCATATACATGTTATTTATGTTATTAAAATTATAGATCTAAATGTGAAACATTAATTTATTACATGTTTAGAATAAAAAAAATAGTTCTTTGTGATCTTGAGTTAGGCAAAATTTTCTTAAACACAAAGCAGAAATCCATAGAACAGTAAATTATACTTAATCAAAATTAATATCTTCAAAAGATATTAAGTGGACGAGGAAGGCCAGACATAGGAACAAAATATTTGCAAATCATATAGCTGATGAGTGACTTATGCCAGAAAAATAAGAACCCTTAACACAATAAGAAAACAAAACACACAATAAATAAATAAATAAATAGTCACTTTACTAAAGAAAATATGTGGAATATAAATAAGCACATAAAAAGATGCCCAAGATAATTCTTCTTTACAGAAATGCAGTTTTATTCTCTGTTCCTATTAGAACAGTTAAAATCTAAAAGGTTGACAAATATAAATGGGTATTATACATTGATAAACTTTCTGTAAAGAAAAAACTTTTTAAGTTAAACATATACCTACCTTATTATCCAGCCATTTTATGAATTTGTGTTTTTCCAAGAGAAATTAAAATATATATCCACATAAATATTTTATATGAGTGTTCATAGCATCTCTACTTGTAATAACCAAAAATCAAAAATAATCCTAGCATCTCTGAACAAGTTCGTGAGTTAAAAGAACACAAAAAGCACACAAAAAACAAAAACAAAAACAAAAAACTTGTAGTACATGCATATAATTGAATACTACTTGGCAATGCTACATACATGGGTGAATCTTAAAATAATTAATGCTGATTGAAAAAAACAAGACTAAAAGGGCTCTTTGATTCAATTAGAGTATTCGAAAATAGAAGACAAATAAATGAACAAACAAAAAAACTAATGGCAGAAAGCAGACCAGTCATTGACTGGGAATAAAGGGGGACTGACAAAGGTGAAATGAAGGTATTACAAACTGGTGTGAGGATATTGAGAATATAATCTTCATATTTTGACTGTGGAGGTTTGTTCATGGGTGCATATATATGTCAAAACTTATCAAACTGTATACAATTTCATATATGATACGTATACATTTAAGAAATGTATGGTTTCAGAAATGTATGGTTTATTATATGTTAATTGTACTTTCAGAGATGTGTGTTTTATTCTGAAACGTGTGGTTTGTTATATGCCAATTATACCTCAATAAGGCTGTTAGAAATTTGAAAGAAAGAAAAGAAGAGGAAAGAGGAGAAAAGAGAAAGAAAGAAAGAAAGAAAGAAAGAAAGAAAGAAAGAAAGAAAGAAAGAAAGAAAGAAAAAGAAAGAAAGAAAAAAGGAAAGAAAGCAATCTTCCTAATAATGAGCAAGTCGGTTCATATCCATAGAAGATCAAGAAAAATTATATACTTGGTTCAGCATGTGGCTCAGAGAATTAGCACTTAGTTCAGCAAGAAGCTTAAAGGATGGACAAAGAAGATCAAGGAAGGCTTTGCTGAACTGCATCTTAAAGGACAAGAAGCTGGTGGATTCATGAGGGATACGTTCCAATAACAGAGTCTTCATGTGCAAAGGCATGAGACATAAGAAAGTGTGGTATAACTTGCAAAACTACAAATTAGGTCTGTCTTCAGTCACTGAATGTTGTCTTTGATCCCTAGCCCAGTTTTCCTGTTTTCTATTAACACTGCATTGGTTTTAAAACTATGCATTGTGAAGTCCTAGATTTCCTTAGTGGGATTGTGAGGTAGGGGGTCTTCTCACACCTATTTTCAACAAGAGTGGGTCCCTTAGCTGTTGCACGTATTAGGTGCCTAAAAAATTCATTGAGGAAATAATTCTACAACTAAAACAAACAAAACCTCATTATTTCAGCCAACATGCAATGTTCTCTACTTTCATTAAAAAATTATGTGTTCTTGTTTCCATTGTTTTGCTTATTTTTCCCCTAATACCAGAATGGTCTTTTCCTCCATATGTGTTATCCAGTTCTATTAATTTTATTTAATGCCATCCCAGTGAAGTCTTCCCTGGTTCTTTCAGCTTAAAATATTTCTCCCTCTTATGAGAAACCCAGGACACTTTATTTAGAAACGTTGTGATGCCAGTTATGTGTCAGAGAATGTTGTTGGCACTTCCACATGTCATTCTTTTGATCCTCACCACATTGCTTTGGGACAGGTGGTATCATCTCTGTGACATGAATGAAGAATTGGAGGCTCATATTGCTTACATGACTTTCCAAAAGTCACACAGTTGGTAAGAGACAGAACTAGGAATATGATCCAGGGCGTTTGACCCCAAGCCACATTTTAATTCCATTATAACATTATTGCTACCCTCCACAATTGTACTTGTTTGGTCCTATCTGGCACTGCTTTTTTTTCAATATAATACACTTTCTTCTGTTGTACCTTTCTAACTAGATCATAAATTTCATTAGAGGCAGAAATATCTTTTATCAATTTACAGGAAGGCTGTACATAGGAGGTGATCAGTAAATGTTTGAGAAAGAAAATAATATTGGGAGAGAAAGACAACAAAGGAAGGAGGGGATAAAGGGCAGAAAGAGTAAGTGAATGATTAGTCATACAGTAAGAACTGCTTAGTATTAATAACTTGTCTAACCTGCAATGCTGGCCAGCCTTTCCTACATGCTAAAGATGAATTTTTGTAAGAATTATTGTTATTCAGCAAAACAGAAGTATGTTCCATTAGGGTTCTGAATCTCATAACATATCTCCACAGTCCTTATTTCATCTGCATTAGATTGTTTTAGGTCATGGGAGTAGAAATCCATTGTGTTTGTTCACTGAAATATTTATTTATCCTGTTCCTGAGAATAACACCCTGGTTTGACAGAGGTAAGGAAGCATAGTGTATTTGTGATACCATCCTTCTTCAGCTCTTAGTTCATGAAGGTCCAATGGAGAAATGTGGGTTTAGATGAGCCAATTAGAATCTCCCATGCCACAGGCCACAGTGACAGGTTCAGGAATGGCTAGGCAATTGACCCTAGATAGCCAATCAGAAACCAAAAACTCTGACTTTAAGTTGCTGAGTTTTGGAGAAGTAGGTTGAAACCGTAATTCCTCTTGATGCCAGATTTTTAGCTTCTAATTAAGCCATGTCTAAAGTTAAAACTGCCTCTGAAATTTAATTATGTGAATTAATAATAGTTAATTTATCTTTGGTTTTAAACTTGTTTGGCTTGTGTCATTTTTTCTTGTTATTTTCAACTACAGTCTTACTAAAAAATAAATTTAGTGTCTTCAAAATATGCAGCTTCCCAAACAAATGTTGGCCTGTGACTTGTCCTCTCTTTGTAACCAGGGAGTAATCTGAACCACTAGGGATGAGTGTGGTTCATCCCTCACCTCATGAATAGACTTCATCATCTTTTAGTATTACGTGACTGCCAGTTACGGAGTGCTTATCATGGGGCAGGTAGCATACTAAGCACCTAGTGCACATTTTTTTATTTAATCCTCATAATTATCACATAAAAGAAGTTATATTATATTTAATTCTAGAAATGAGGCATCTGGGGCCTGGAAAAATAAATAACTTGCTTTGATTATCAAACCAGAATTTGAACATTTGTCTCACTTAAAAGATCACTCTTTCTATACCACTAAATTATTCTGCTGTGTAAACAGTAACTAAAAATAATTTTCCTTTAACTTCTAAAAATACTTTCCCAGTAAATAAGAAATATTGACATTGGGTGATATTTTTATTTGTTCATAATTTCAGAGAGACTAGAGTAGATTTCTAAGAGCTCATATAATCTTTACTTCTGATAATTTTTGTGGGTGATTTTATTGGTATCTTTACACTGCACCCTGAACACAAAAAGATATTTTAGTTGAAATAGTATGACACTGTCAACCTTGAAATAGGCATTTAAAACCTTTTCATTTCATAAAGCTTTCAGTGTAGCATGCAGATTTATGGTTATATTTTTCTACAACAATTAAAATCCCTATAAATAACATTCTCCATATTTAGCATTTTAACCTTCCTTTGTTGGTAGCACGATGCATTCAGCATATTCTCCTGAATGCAGCATAAATAAACCATAAATTCAATAAAATGCACATAATACTATTTATACCTAATATAAAAGCAGTCTTCAAAACGTGTCTTTGTGAATACATCCACTACATGAAGAGAAATATGCTTAGAAATTTGTGTATATATTATATGCTAATTAGCTCATAATTTCATGTAAATCTGTATGAACAAAAAAGACCAGAAATAAAGTCGCTGAAAAGCTCAGCATTTGAGTAATGAGAATGTGGAGGATTTTCCATTTTTCTAAGCATTATTTTTATGAGAGTTTTAGAAATAGTAAGTTTTACTTTGAAATTTTATTCATATTTTAATTTATAAAAAAATCTAAATACTGATGCCAAATAATACCCTGAAGTGTGAAGAAATAACTTATTGTTTATCCAAAGCTATCCATTTATTTGTTCATGTAATTATTACTTTAATTTTCATACATGTTTATGAATGCCTAATATATATCTGTAAATGTTATAGTGATTGACTATATAATAGTGAGAAAACAGACAATGTCCTTGTCATCATAAGCAAGCATAAGCAAGCAAGTCCATGTCATCATAAGCAAGCATCATAAGCAAGCATATAATAGTGAGAAAACAGACAATGTCCTTGTCATCACAAGCAAGCATCATAAGCAAGTCAGGGAAGAGACAGTACACATGCACACAAATAAGTGCACATGCACGCACACACACACATACATATACACACACATGCAGGCAGGAACAGAAACTTTACATGGCATAAATGCTATAAAGTAAGACAAAATAATGTGATAGATATAAAATTTTGAGAGGTGTCTTTAAAAGAATATTGGCCTGAATTCATCCATTCTAAAAATAAGGAAGAAATATGTGAGCATAAAGATGATCATTGAGTTGGTCTTTACTGTCAATAAATACAAATTAATAGGAAAAAAACTCTAAGAGGATGATTAAATTATTAACTGTATCAGTTGAAAAATATAACATCAGTTACATAATTAATGCTTATAAGTAAATTCTTATATGAAATGAAGACATAAAACAATGTAAAGAGTTTGACTATAGCATTTTAAGTTTATGTATACAAAATAAATAACTTTCAGTACACAAAACGGATTCATTTGAACAGTTGTGTTAGGATTAAAATATTGCATTATGAGCGATGATTTTTTTAAGTTTATTTGCTTATTTTGAGAGAGAGAGAGAGAATGCAAGGAAGGAAGAGGCAGAGAGAGAGGGAGACAGAATCTCAAGCTGGTTCCACACGGTCAGTGCAGAACCCAAGGTGGAGATTAATCCCACGAACCATGAGATCATGACCTGACCTGAAATTAAGAGTTAGAAGCTCAACCAATTGAGCCACCCAGGTGCCATGAGTGATGCTTTAATGTTGCTTTAATTATTTGTGCAGTGATTCTAAATGGAATTTAATTCTTAAAAAATTAAAAATTAAAAAGAATTTTTCATCTCCATAATTTTGACCACTCTAGGTTCCTTATATAAGTAGAATCATCTAACATTTGTCTTTTTTTTTTAATTTTAATTTTTAAGCTTTTATTTATTTATTTTGAGAGAGAGAGCATGAATGGGGGAGAGGCAGAGTGAGATAGAGGGAGAGAGAGAAAATCCCAAGCAGGCTCTGCACTGTCAGCACAGAGCCTGATGTGAGGCTCAAACTCATGAACCATGATTTCATGATCTGAGCTGAAGTTGGACACTTAACCCACTGAGCCACCTGGGCATCCCTAACATTTGTCTTTTTGTGACTGGCTTATTTCACTTAGCATAATGTCTTCAAAGTTCATGTTGTAGCATATGTCAGAACTAACTTTCTTTCTTCCTTCCTTCCTTCCTTCCTTCCTTCCTTCCTTCCTTCCTTCCTTTCTCTTTCTTGAACAAGTGATGGAGGGGCAGAGGGAAGAGGAGAGAGGGAATCTTCAAGAGGCTTCATTCATGCCCAGCACAGAGCCCAATGTGGGACTCGATCCCATGACTGTGATCATGACCTGAGCTGAAAGTGTCCTAGAGTTGGACACTTAAAGTGACTGAGCCACCAGGCACCCTTCCTTTCTTTTTTTTTAAATAGACTTTTTTTTAAAGAATAGTTTTAGGTTCATAGCAACATTGAGCAGAAGATACAGACATTTCTCATATCACCCCTGCCCTCACATAAACATAGCCTTCTCTATTACAAACTTCCCCACTGGAGTGGTACATTAATCAACTAGAGTCAGTAGTTGATTAGGGTTCACTCTTGGTATTGTACCTTCTGTGAGTTTGAATGATATAGAATGACATATATCCAATTGTAGTATCCTGTGTAGTAGTTTCAATGCCCTAAAAATCCTTTGTGCTCTGTGATGTAGTCAGGAAAGAAAAAAATCTTTGTAATACCTAATGTACAGGTTGGGAGACTCTGTGGAGGACGCTGGTTACGCGTGTGTCCTAGCAAAGGATATCCCTAATCCTGCCTATGACCAGAGCAGCCTGCAAGAAGGAGCGGGAAGCAGAACCTTTTCTTACCCTTCCTAGGTAGGCAGGCATAGCCAAGGGACCTCTTCCAGACCCTTCAGCAAAAGAAAGGAAACCACTGATTTTTTTACTGCCTCCATATTTTTGCCTTTTCCAGTAATCAAATGCATGGAAACAGAATAGAAGTTAGGGGCTATAGGGAAAAGCAAATGAGGAGTTACTGTTTAATGGATATAGAGTTTTGTTTGGGAAGATGAAAAAAGTTCTGGGGATAAAATGTGGTGACGGTTGCACAACAGTGTGAATGAACTTAAGGTTGGTGAATTGTACACTCAAAAGTGGTTAAATTTTGTTATGTGTATTTTATCATGATAACCAAAGATGTGACAAAAATTCAAAAGAACTATTTATGTCTAAATACAAAATTTTTTATTGTAATTTTAAAATATGGGTGTAGGATTATAGGGATCTAAGTGAAATGAAGACTTTTATATTGCAATAGAATTCTTGGTTTATTAGAGGGAAATTTTTATATTTTTTATTTTTATTTTTTTTTAATTTTTTTTAACGTTTATTTATTTTTGAGACAGAGAGAGACAGAGTATGAACGGGGGAGGGTCAGAGAGAGAGGGAGACACAGAATCTGAAGCAGGCCCCGGGCTCTGAGCTGTCAGCACAGAGTCCGACGCAGGGCTCGAACTCACAGACTGTGAGATCATGACCCGAGCTGAAGTCAGATGCTCAACCGACTGAGCCACCCAGGCACCCCTAGAGGGAAATTTTTAAAAAGACATTTTCTCATATACAGTTGTACAATGAATTGGCATCTTGTTTTCAATATTTACAGGCTTGATTTTCATTCATTTCCCTCACAAGGACATTTGTTTACCCTGAGCCTAGGTGTGCTGTGGTCTGGGAGTTCACTATACCCTTATAGTTTAACACATGCCTACCTGTGAAGATTACGTACTATGGAAGGATGAAACTCTAGAAAAGGGAATTTCCAAGTTGATTTTCTCTGCCTTTTAGTTCATGAGATAGAGGAGGAGAGTAACAGTGGAAGCTGCCACGCTTTCAGGAACCATTTCTATCACTGCTCTACCCCTGGTGGTAAGATTGCGGGTATCTGTGATATGACTCATTGGCCATTCATTCATTCATTCATTCACTTTACGAACACAATGGGTGCTGTCTGTCTCCCGGATGAGATTGAGAGATGCGCATGCTCAGTGAGCTTAAGTCACAGTGATTATTATTCTGAGAGATTTTTATCAAGTGATTCCATAGGAGGAAGGGTTCTTAACTGTTCCTAGTAGGGTTAAAAGGCTTCACTTGAAAGTCCCATTGTTACTTAAGACTAGGTTTCTGAGTAAGTGTCAGGATGGGAAAGGATATGCAATTCTGTATTACTGGGGAGTCCAGTATTGGGGTAGAAAAATCAAAATAAGTCTTATTTTGTGTGTCTGTGAATCCATGCTTTCGCATGTATTTATCTCTGGGCACCAGTGTTATTTAAGCACTGGCTTATAGTTTGTACCATTGAAGGCGACCATGTGCCTTTAATAAGACAGACTGAGCATCTATATGGAAATTTATTGTTAAGATGATTTGTTCTGGGATTTATATTAGAAGTAGTATTTAAATGGTTTAAACTCAATTTAAGTTTTGAAAAATAATATAGCATAACAAAATATTTAATCTATAGAAAACCTGTAACACCACCAATAATTTCTATTATAGGCAGCTCCTTGGGTGGCATGATTTAAGAGATAATAGAAAATTCTAACCTATATGTGAAATTCTGCTATTCCTCTGGCACCCTTTAGTTCTAGGTAAGAAATACTATTAATAAAGTATCCAACAATATTTTCATACCTTGTCATTCATATAATCATAAAACAAATCTATGAAATAGATACCATAAATTATTCCCATTTAAAGGTAGAGAAACTAAAATTCAAAAAGGCAAGAACTAATAATTGGTACATACAGGGTTTGACCCCAGAGCTGTGACTCTGAGGTGTACCCGTCCCACAAAGCTGTTGGCTTCAAAAAAGTCATAGTCCTACACAGTAGAAGGCCATGTAACACAAAGTCCACATGCTAAGCTAGAGGTGTAAACAAAGTGGTTAGGAACATAGACAACAATGATGTTGAAGCTAACCAAAAGTGTCAGGAAAAGCCCCATTTCAACTAAGTCTTGAATGATGAGCAGCTTCTGGAGAAGTTCCTACAGCATTTTCTATGCAAGTGAGTCTTAAGAGTTATAAGGCTTTGCCGTGGGGGTGCCGGGGTGGCTCAGTCAGTTAAGCATCTGACTTTGGCTCAAGTCATGATCTTATGTTCATGAGTTCAAGTCCTGCATCAGACTCTGTACTGACAGCTCAAAGTTTGTATCCTGCCTCAGATCCTGCCTTGGATTCTGTGTCTCCCTCTCTCTCTGCCCCTCCTTTCCACCCCCTCCTCTCAAAATTAAAAAAAAAAATTGAAATTAAAAATTAAAAAAAGTCTTTGCTGTGGCATCTTGGAAGATGTCAGTGCTGTTTTGCTGTGAAAGCACTTACAGGTGTTCCCCCTTCATCTAGGGCCGTGTACTGCACAACCCCTAGGCACCATTCACATGGTGTTGCTCCACTGCATGCTTTTTACTTAGAGTATGGTGTGAGAGAGGTCTTCTGGAATTGTGCTGCATGGAGATACTTTCCCCTTTGATCTCTTTTGTGGCCCTGTTTTGAAGGTCCCTTCACTCTGCTCCCCTTGTTACTCATTAAGCATGGCCCATCAAGTGGCAGGCACAACTGGGGATCTTTTACTCCTTTGCAAGTATTCTTAGTGTCAAGACAAAAAAAAATAGAAGAAAGTTACATATATTTATGTGGCAAGCATGGTGCTTATTATGAATTAGAAAAATTATATAAAAGCAAAATTAAAGACATATAGTAAAAATTATTTAAACTCTCATCACTATTTAATTTGTTAGATATTACCGTAATCAATGAGAAACAACTTGTCTGCATAATTTTACTCCATGGGTCACAGTAACTTTAAAAGTCATATATATTTATGATAGGAACTAGGGGGAGATCAATAGTATAGCAAGTTACGATTGCTTAAAATATATTAACTTTGTTAAGTAACTGTCTCAACATTAGAGATCTACTTTGAAACCTAGTTCTGAATCAATAGGATATTTGAAGTCTTTTGGAGCCTTTTTTAAAAATATTTTTTATTTTTAAGTAATCTCTACACCCAATGTGGGGTTTGAACTTACAACCCAGAGATCAAGAGTCACATGCAGTACCCACGGAGCCAGCCAGGTGCACATAGTTTTCATGTTTTTAAAATGAGCGTGATCATAATACAAATTCTGGATTGTGTGGATTATGAGATACACATATAAAGTGCATACATAGCACAACAGGCACTCAGTAAAGGATTAAAAAAAGGTTTTATAATATTATCAATAACAACACAAAACAATTATGTCTCCCTACTCTGCTCAGGGAGTCATTTGCTTGCCAGATCATCTTAAGCACAGGGCATTTCCGGTTCCAATTTGGGCTCCTCCCTCCCCTCCTCTTCCTGGTTTGCGCATCTGTACTGACTGTTTTATAGACAGAGGATTAATAAGCTTGTGGGCCTTTCACATATTTACCTGTCCTGGATGCTGCATCATATTTGCTCACCTCCTAATCACCTCCATCACACTTTCTGTTTGCCGCCGTCCCATGCGCCTCTCTTCCTGAGACCACGCTTCACATATACCTCACAGTAGGTACGGGGAAGCAAGTGCCCTCAGCATGGACCTCTATAACTGCCTGCTACTGCTGTTGATTTATTCTGACTTTTTCATTTTGAAATGTGAGTTATCCCAGGGAAATTGAGATAAGCCACGATGAACTTTATTTGATCCTTTAGAAAACTGTGGTGTTTGGAGAAGAAAGCCACCATAGAGATTCAAAGCCATCTGGCAGGCGAAAAGAAAATGAAAGTGATTTGTAAATGCTAAAACATCCATTTGAGGGAAAGGTATCAAGGGATTCAACAAAGGTCATTTGGGGGGCCATATCTATTTGTCTTCATGAACATGTCAGAAAACGACATAAATTGGGTATTAATTACACATCCTGTACAAACTAAATTGGAGTGGACAGCAGAAGGGGTGGGAATGGGAGGCGGAGCCATGTGCAATGTGCTCTGGGATGAGAAAAAACATATTAAGCTTAATTTAACCAAAAGCTCAGGGATGTTGAATATCATTGCCCAGAAATGCAAGGTACAAAATATTATTTTCCCTACTGTTTTCCACTCCTTAGTAACTTTATCTTCATTTCCTTTTAATTATTTCCACCAAGAATTTGTCCAAGTTAGGTCAGAGGATCCTGATGATGAATCCATTTCTGTTGACATCTTTGTTATGTGACTGTACCCACTCAGCTTCTCAGCTTCCTTTACCCAAATCTGGGAATAAAAGGGTAATAATAAACAGGTAGGTAGACTCCTTGTGCAAAATATCTTTTCTTATGTTGTAGTCTTCTCTCAAGATGATATTTCTTTACCTACATAGATCCAGGTCAAATAAATCTATCAAAAATATATTTCATCAAAAACAAATGGCCCTGTTTCAAAGACTTCACAGCCTTGTTTTAAAGATTAAAATAAATACATAGCTGTCAGCATGATAGTCTGAACAACAGACATTCATGGTAACCAGGCATTAATAGAAGTAAGGAGTGTAGAAGACAGTAACAAAAGACTTTCTTTAGTCTCTATAGGTATATATTTTTATCTCTCTATATATAGGTATCAGATTTTATATATCTGATTTCAGCTCTTTATTGCATAAAGCCTTTCTCGAGATCACTTAGATCTTTATTACCCTCTTCTTCTAAACGTTTTTTTTTTCCTTTTTAAATTATTTTTACCTTCCATATGGTAAATTCTCCTTTTTTCTTTACTGACAAATAATGAACTCCTTATAATTGATTAAAATATTTCTTACATAAATATCAACCACTTAGCAAATACCCTGGTGGTTGGAATTCTCAAAGGGCAATATATAAAGTCTCACATTTAGTTATCCCCTTTTCTCTGACAGGTAGAGAATGATGGTAACAATTTGAGTTTGTATATCAGGAAACTGTTTTTGTAGAAGTTATGGCTTGCATGTGAAGCCCAGACAGAAAAATGGATCTCCTATTATCTCTACCTTTGCCTAGCCTCTCCTGCTGGACCATGCCATTCATGCACTAATGAACTTTGCTCTTGATAGAACACATGTAAAGGGTTAAAGTGTCATTCAGGTTGACTAAGCCTTTCCCAAAGTCTCTTGTGCTTGGCCTGTGTGTTTTTCTCAGTCATAGCATAGCTTCTGAAGCCTATGAAAGTGGTATTTACTCAAAGATACTTTGTCAGCTCCCAATCCACAGTTTCTAGTTTTTTCAGCCTTTATAGTGCATAATGTTTGCGTACAGAGTTTACAAATATAATTTCTAGGGCCCCGTGCCCAAACCTTCTGATTCAGTAGATTAAGGTAGAACTCCAAAATTTGCATTTCTAATATGCTCCCAGATGATGCCAATGCTGCTTTTCTGAGAACTGCATAATGAATCCTATGAGAGCTTTTGAGAAACATTATGAATCTGTTCTAGTTGTCCCCACTGAGCATCATATACAAGGAAGGAATAACCACAAGAGACACACAATCTGCTCTAGAACCTTGCTCCACAAAGTGTGGTAGTAAACAAGCACTTGAAAGTAGCAGCACTTGAAAGCATTTCAGAAATGCAAAGTCTCAGGTCCCAGTCCAGACCTGTATCCACATCTTCATTTTAATAATATCTCTAGGTAATTCATAGATACATTAGAGTTTGAGACACACTACTTAAATATAGAATAGCCGAATCATTTGGTGACTTGTGGTTGTTTCCTCCACTCCTTCTTCCTATTCCCTGGCAGATGGACTTGTCATATGTCTGAGAAATGACAGCCGAGAATAGAGAGTAGTGCTTTATGGTTCAAGTTTGCTCATGCAGTGAGGATGGGAAAGCCCTGTATAAATGGTTTTGATGAATCCCACATAATTCTATTTGCTAAAATACAGTGATATTCAGTCTCAATATTATACATGAATTCTCGGGTTTAAGTAACAGAGAACTGACAAGAAGAATAATGGGGTATCTCTGAAAACTGTGGAAAAGCAAGCTTTTAGCCGGACCTCTGGGACACACAAAGCCAGCGCCTCAGATGCTTACAGGATGCTCATCTCTGTATTACTCTGCCATCTGCTTTAGTCTCTCAGGAAGTCTACTTGCACATACTCTAATCTCACCATTATGGAGGGCCTCAAACTCTTCCCTAGATTCTGTTAAAAAATCCAAAGGAGGGTTGCACTTGCCCTGACCTCAGCCTTATTTCTACACTTGTACAAATCAACCCTGAGATAGAATACCTTGGTCACTAATTAGCATAGAAGCATATAGATAAAACTTCAAAGAGGAGGAGGACAGGAGCATGTTGGGAAATAAAATCAAGACATGTCAGCATATATGATTACAACATTGCAGTGGCTTGGCAGAGTTTATTTCTCCTTCACTTCAGAGTCCAATTAGGTGTTTGGTAGGTTTCTATTCAGTGGCACCTCAGAACCATCCACTGAATTCACTGCATCAGAGAAATTGGGGAAGATCTCTTGAGAGTTTTAGGGGCCATGCCTGGAATCGGTAAACTCTTCTGTCCACATTCTGTTGTCTATTGTCTAGACCATAGGGCTGTACCTAAATGTAGACTGTGGGCACAGATAAAGGAAGCAGGATTGGTGGACTGATAGCATTTTCTCTGCCATTTATAAAAATACAAATCCATATGAATACTGTTATTTCCTATTTAAGATTCAAATTGACCTTGTTAAAAGATAAAGTGAGGCATATTACACATTTAGGAGTTTATTGAGCAAAAATTGATTCAAACTGGTCAGCAGGAAACCAGAAGTGGTTAGAAGCACTCCACTGATAGGAGCTAGGAGAAGGACGTTTTAGAGAAAAGGCAGAAGCAAAGTTAGGAAATTATTTGATTGGCTGTAAGTTACACAGTTGCCTTATTTGGTGAAGCTACTGGGCTGATTGTGATTTGTTGTCCTTAGATTTTGATTTCTTAATCTTGAGATGTTACAGGCTTAGGTTTTGGTTTGGTTATGTAGGCTACTAAGGCATTAAAACCATATCAGTTTAATGGCTTCCTTGTTTAACAACCTTGATGTTCATCTGGTTTTGCGAAAAGAATCTCTTCACATATGTATGACTGTATTCAATCAGCTATTAAGGAAGCTATTTAATTTATCATGTATTTTCTCCTAGGTTTTTATTGACTGTCCCTCTAACGCATTACCATTAACTACCCTAAAGATGCTTTTGAATCCAATACTTTTGTCCCTTCCTTTCTCACTGGGGTGATGATGGAAGACCAATATGTTCTGTTCTCTCTGACTTCCTACATTTCCTATTCTTACCTGAGACTTTTGAAATATATTCTTAGGGAACATTTAAATGTTAGGTATTTTTTAAAGTAATTTACTTCTAGTGAAAAATATCAAATTTTGCAATTGATTTGCTTTTTTTTAATGTGTACTTATTTTTAACAGAGAGACAGAGCATGAGCAGGGGAGGGGCAGAGAGAGAAGGAGACACAGAATCCAAAGCAGGCTCCAGGCTCTGAGCTGTCAGCACAGAGCCCGATGAGGGGCTCGAACCCAAAGACCATGAGATCATGACCTGAGCCGAAGTCGGACGCTCAACTGACTGAGCCACCCAGCCACCCCAATTGATTTGCTTTTTAAATCAACTCATCATTCATATATTTACTCATCATATATTTACTAAGCACTTACTATGAGCCAAGTAGTATTTAGACATAAAAGTAGTGACTAGCAGCTTTGTTTCATGGATCCTACATTTTAGTAGATAGGCAGTAAATAAATGCATACATAAAAAGAATAAATAAATAAAAACAATCATCAGACAATGACTAAAATTATGCAGAGAATTAAAATAAGATGACATGATAAAGTGATTACTTTAGATTGGACACTTAAGGGAGAGACCTCTCTTAAGATATAAACAGAGATCTAAATGACAAAATGTATTCATATATGCCAAAATCAGGGGAAAAATATTCCAGACACCAGGACTCTCTAGCCCAAAGTTCCTAAGGTTATCTCTACTCTTTACTCCTTTCTCCATAGATGCTCCTTTCATGGTTCCCTTTCTTTTTCTATTAATTAGACTTACAGACTTTGTCTAGAAAAATGATTCCCCTTATTCCTTACATTTATTGAACTGAGGAATCAGGATTAATATAAGCAGATATATCACAGAAAATCCTCCATAAGACATATTTATTGAAGTTTGACTAGTAACAGAGGCTAATTGGTTAGAATTTACTAAAGACTAGGGATCATGCTTGGTCCTGGAAATACAAAGATATATAAAACAAAATTCCTTTCTTCCAGAAGTTCAGTCTATTGGAAGTGACAAACGTGCCAGAAATACATTAAATTCTTGTGTGGTAAGTGCAAAAGTGGAAGTATGTACCAGGTACAGAGGTAGCCAGATAAAGAAGTGATTTATTCTTCAGGGATGGTTGCAGTGGTCAAGGTGCTCATGCACTGGACTTTGGGCAAGAGAGATTAGGGGATCGGACTTCCCCCATCTAGAAATAGTGTCTCAGTCTCCTACTTCTGACCAGATTAAAGGTTAGAGTACATTTTGTATGTAGCATAGACATTGAAGCTATGCAAACCTTTTTTTAACCATCAAACTCAGGAGATACTGTTCACATTGCCTAGAAGATCTCAAGACTATGAAGAGAGTGAGCTATACAGCAATGCAGAATTCTCAATCAACCCTACAAGGCACTATTGAAGACTTTTTTTTTTATGTTGGCAGATGATAAAATTATATAAGCATTTTTTCCTTAATGAAACCAAACTTGTTTTTATTTTATTTGTACCCCAACTCTGTAATTTTAAGATGCCATTCAATGGAATGAAGAACACTTACCCTGAAAGAAAAAAAAGAACTTCTCTTCCTTTTTATAGACTCATTTAATCAGTAATATATGGCCAAATTGTTTTCTTAAAAAAAAAAAAAAGATAAAGAGCAAGTCCTAAAGATTCTATGAAAATTTGAGGCATTCCCTTGAAATGTCAGAAATGCCAACATTCACCCTTATACCTAAGAACTCAGAAAGCTCTTATTTACTCAAAGTAATTACCTGAAAACTTGGTAAAGTTCACATTTTAGCCAAAAGCTACTATGACTCAGAACCGCACTATATGATGCTTATCCAAAGAATGATATTTGGTCAAAAAATCCATCTTTGATGGTATTCAGCTGCTGTTCTTTGTGACATTATATATCATATTTAAATATAATGCAAACATTGGATTTAGTTTGAGATTTAGGATACTGTCACCTGATAGTATTATCTTTTTGACCTCCATTTCATAACTGAGAGCTTGAATGTTATAAGTAATTTTGGTGCATATTAATTTGTCTCTGTATTCAGTGCATTTTCAGAACCTATAGGATATTCAAAAAGAACTTAAGAGACAGGCTGTATTCTCAAGGTGTTAACTAGCTATGAAGAAAGAATATGCAAAAGCAAATAATATAGGTACTGTTGAAAATGAAGAACGTAAGAGTCTTTTGTAGTTTAAAAAATAAACAAGCATTTGCCAATTACTTACTTACTGTATATACACCATGATTCTCAGGGTCACTGGTATTTAAATGCATCTCTAGGTTTTCTGCATGTCTCAGAAATACAGTATATGTAGTGAATTTTCTAGCAAAAACAAAGTCATTCCTTGTAGAGATAGATAATTGGGGCCAAAGAGTTCATGAGCTATTAACAGTTTTTATTGTTTAACCACATCTCTACCTTACAGAGAATTAACAGAAAATGGATGTTGGTAATTAAAATGACAAATGGTACATATTCACCATTGTTTTTGTATCTGTTTAAACTTGTTTAAACTAGTATGGGACACCTTTTTCTTTTCTTTTTTCTTTTTTCTTTTTTTTTTTTTTTTTTGTTCTTCCTTGACCTTGTGCCTTTGAAGGAATCTAATGGATTTTAATAAAACATAGGGTTATAAAATTACTGAATTTATGGGTTCAGCTGCTGTGCATTTCTTCCCTTGGTAGGGTATATTAACCTGTAAGTGTATGTTCTGCCCATTTGTTACAAGAGATACTAAATGAGTCAATATTGCATCAATAATTCAAGGAATAATTTAGCTACATAATTGTATTTTATTGCACTAATGCTTTCAGCTACTTAGGTCTAAAGTATATCTGTTGCAATGTAACAATGTGATAGGGTTTTCTTTATACAAAGCTTTGTAATTATTATTAAGTAACAATTATAGAGAAAAATATCACTGCAGAAAAAATGTTCAGATCACATGATAGATTAAAAAAAAGAGAGCTTTCCCCCTTTTTCTATGTAGACACTATTCTGCTTGAAATACTTGTATTTCCCTTTGCCAGGCCTATATTTAATTCTGAGCCCTTGCCATCAAACTTGTGAGCTCACCAGCCTAGAGAAAATTTGAAATCACTGCCATAACAATGATTATAAATATAGGTTGAAGATACACAGCCTTTGAAGTGCTTTTGTATCCATTATCTCCTTGAGTCTTTGAGATGATCCTAGGCTTCTGCTGGTGTGGTTCATTCCCTTTCAGGGATTAGGAGCTTGAGACACATGCTCTTCTTGTCCCAAATTACAGGGTAACAGATAGGTGCTCACAGTTTAATGTCTTCTGGCTTCATGTCTCTGCATTCTTGTGTTTGTATCTTGTCCAAGTTGGTACTCTGTGTTCAAGCTGGCTCTATTTACAGAGCACATTTTGGCTTTGGCTTTCTATAACTATTGGATACAGGCACTGTGAAAATCCTACAGGAATATTCCCATTTTGTAAAGGGCAAGTGAGTTCCTGGAGCTTTTCCCTAAACTATTTAGATACAGTACTTTATCATTTCATCACAAGCCTAGTTACTTTTTTTCTTGTTAGTTAAAAATATAGCCACATTTAGGGCAGAATATCTTACCCAAAACTTTTTCCTTAGATTGGGGTATCTATTTGACAAGGGTGGGTCTGAGTATTGTACTTACAGAACTTGATATTGATTTCATCTTCATTAGCTTTTGCCTTTTAATTCTGTGCACTTGTCTTAATTTTTATTTCCTCTTCAACTAGAGAAATCATTCCAAATATAAAGTATTAATTTGACAGGCGACACATACCAAAAGCTTAACATTTTGATCAGTCTGATAAGTCATGTGCCTCAATTGACTTGTTTAGCATTTTGGAAAAAATACTAAGCATTCATGAAAATTTTGTTCATGCTTAAGACATGAATATCATATTTTATTCATATTTCTATGCGGTTGCAATAATGTTAACATTCACTCCAGAAGGTAGCACTGGGCTTGCTACATATGAGACATGTGGGGACACATAAAAGACAGGCTTTAGGGTTAACAAAGATAGAATTTATATTGGAACTTAAGGCTCATAATTCTCTTTGATATTGCCATACCATAAATCCTTTATTCATTAAGTATATAGTGGATGCCTATTACGTGAGAGGTACTATGTTGAGAGTGAACAGGACAGATGTGAGCCCTGCCTTAATGAACTTAAAATCTAACATTGAATGATTGACTGAGCATGTCACTAATCAAATAGCGATCTTAAACATAAAATACAATTACTTTACTGCACATTCTAATACCTTAAGGATTTGATAGTCAAAGAGTGTTTGGGCATACTATTGTTCACTTTTCAGGACCTCTTCTCTGCCTTATCTTTCTGATCTTAGCAACAAACCTAGGACTTACAAGAAATAACTTGTTTATTTCTTGTCCTGTTGTTTTGTTTAATATTTCAAAGTTTAAAAAGACAGTAATTTCCTTTTTTTTAAGCTTATTTATTATTGAGAGAGAGAGAGAGAGAGAGAATGAGCAGGGGAGGGGAAGAGAGAAAGAGAGAATCCTAAGTAGGCTCCATGCTACTGAGCCAGAAGTGGTACTCAGTCTCACAAACTGTGTGTGACACCATGACTTGCGCTGAAATCAAGAGTCAGATGCTTAACTGACTGAGCCACCCAGGCAGCCTGACACTAATTTTCTCTTTTTTCCTTCTTTCTTCTCACTTCAGCCAGGAGTGCTGGTGCTAATATCTCACATCTAAGTCCTCTCCAGGAATTGATTTCAGTTGAAGTGAGTTGTCTCAACTAAGGTTGCGCTTCCTTCCTGGGAAATAACCATATCCAAAACTGGTTAATATGGGGAATACAAGGGTCTGAACACCTTGCCTTTATTCAAGAAACTTGGAAGGACTATTCTGGCTCAAGGGTTTCCCAGAGGATATGGTGAGGACTCTATAACAACCACATCTCACAGTTCTCCCTCTGCCCAAACCTGTTTCTGCACTCCCATTCGGGTATATTTTCCTAAACACTCTCCAGTAAAACCCCTGCACATAAATATCTGCCTAATAGTCTGTTTCCTGGGAAATGTAATTTTGGGATGATTGGTATTTGAAACGATTGTAGGAATCAGACTCTAAAATGGGATTTTGAGTTGGTCACCCTCCAGGCAGTTGGCAGTGCAGTGATAGATGGAGTACTTATAACCCCTGGCAGTGTTAAAACTCTCTGGTGATGAACTGGGATGAGATACCACAGAAGGTAATGCACTGACTGGTACAATAACTCAGACCTTGGAAAATTTGAGGGAGTAGCAATTATAAGGAGTATGCATTTGAATGGCTCTTGCTGGGTACGATTGATGGATTGGAAAAGATAATGAAAGACTAGATTTTTAATCACCAATTAAAGGCAAACTGTCAAAACCAGAGGACCTCTTTGGCAGCACATAAAGAGACTCTCATCTGCACCTGGGGGGCAAAGTGGAGGATCAGATCCAGGACTCAATTATATGTGCCACAGAGCTCCAAAAATGATTAAATTCTCAAACACTGCAAGTCTACTATGCCAAGGTCAGGACCATGAATAGGGATAAGTGAGAATCTGACACTTGGGATGAGAATACCTGGGTTGGTGCACTTTTAAACTCTGAATGCCTAAATTCCACTGAAACTTCTGGCCTACAGAAATGGCTCAACACTTTCTGTTGAAGGCTACTGTTCTCTCATAGCTTGAAGATGATAGAGAGATTTTTATCTCTATCTAAGAGAATATGGCTATGAAACCAGCAACTAGGATCAAATTATAATATAATCTGACAGGAGAGGTGATGTTTCTATAGGAAGACAGTGGTTATACCTAAAAAACCCAGTGTCTAGCCAACATGTACTAGCAGAAGTCAGGAGAATGTATGGATTTTAAAGACGCCATGACTTGGAGGGAGGATGAAATGTTAATTTAGATAAGGAAAAGCTTATCTACAAATATTTATTGATATAGCAGTATTATCCCATAAAAGAAGATTTAACACTTTGGCAAGGATGCTGGGAGTTAGTCATAGGTCTAGGAAGCTAAGGATGTTCTTGGAAACTTCACAAGAAAAGATAAATGAAGTAGGAATATCAGAAATGACACAGAAGATGGTGGGAAAAAAGTCATCAAATGGCTCAGAGCTATGGGAACAATAGAGCGAATAGGTTTCATAAGTCCAGAACATGAGAAAGCAGGGCCTGGGGCAATCCATTTACCAAAGGAATTACCATGAGGAATGTCTTAATGAGGAAACAGCATTACTGAGAAGCCCATTGGTGGCTCTTCTCTGAGTGCTTTCTGAGAGTAATGGGGATAAAGGGATCCTTGAAGAATAGAAGCCAGGTGGTGGCACTTGGTTGAAACTAAATAGGTGTAATCAACTTAGGTTACATGTATGGCTGCTTGAGTGTAAGTGGAGACTCTTACAGAGGAGAAAAAAGGACCCACTTTTTCAAAGATGGGACATCTCATTATGTGTGCACAAGCCAAAACTAACCTGATCCTGCATAGATCCTATCAAGAGTGACCCCAAAAGTTAGTCATGAACATCCTTGTAAGAACTGCTAGTGATGTACCTGGTCATTTGCTTTGTTTGGAAGGGTTAGTAACCCAAAATAAGATATATGGAATCTCAAGCAGTAGAAAATGGTTTTATTGGTAATTCTGGTACTGGAAAGAAGAAATGTAAGATTAAGAAACAATTCTGGGGGTGCCTGCATGGCTCAGTTGGTTAAGCGTCTGACTCTTGGTTTTGGCACAGGTCATGATCTCAAGGTTTGTGGGATAGAGCCCCGTATCAGGCTCTGTGCTGACAGAGTGGTACCTGCTTGGGATTCTCTCTCTCCCCCTCTCTCCCTTTTCCCCTCCCCTGCTTACACACACTCTTTCTTTCTCAAAATAAAATAAGTAAACACTAAAAAACACACAATTCTGAACTAAATCCCAGGATAAGATATCAAAAAGAAAAAAAAAAAATCCTGGAGGAACTCTTCCATATGGGATGAACTTACTATAGTACAAACATTTTAAATTTTATCTAAAGTATAGTTGACATATATCAAATTAGTTTCAGATGTACAATATACTTATTCAACAAATACATATATTATGAAATGCTCAACAAGATAAGTACCTTATAATATTGTCGACAATATTCCCAGTGCTGTAATTGTCATCCCTGTGACTTATTAACTGGAAGTTTGCACCTCTTAACCCCTTTCACTTATTTCACCCATCTTCCCACCCCCTTCCCCTTTGGCATATATATGCACCCTATGCTTATCGTGGTATTATTTATAATAGCCAAGATATATAAGCAACCTAAGTTTTCATCAATAAATTAATGAATAAAGAAGATGTGGTATATATGCACAATGGAATATCAATCAGCCATAAAAACTATGAAATCTTGCCATTAGCAACAATAATCATGAAACTAGAGAGTATTATGTTAAGTGAAATAAGCCAGAGAGAGAAAGACAAACACCATATGATTTCACTCATGTGGAATCTAAAAAAGCAAAACAAATGAACGAACAGTAGCAATGACAAAGAGAGAAACAGACTCCTAAACGTAAAGAACAAACTTCTCAAACTTTAATGTGTGTGAATTGCTTAGATATTTTGTTCAAGTAGCAGATTCTGATTTACTAGGTCTGGGATGAAGCCAGAGATTTCTTCATTTTCTTGCAAGCTCTCAGGTAAACCAGATACTGCTGGTTTTGGACAAAAAAAAGACATCCACATAGGGAAGAGTTAGATGATTTAAGCTTTTTAAGAATAATGGATATTTGTGTAACACACTTTTTTTTATGTATGGATTTCTCAGTGGAAAATATGTTTCTTCTTTTCAACAAAGAAATTAAATTCCCTCCCTTTCATAGACAGAGAAGCTATGTAAAGAAAGTCACATAAAGTAGCATTTAAAGCAGAGAGCCCACAATTCTTGACTTCTTTTGTTTTACCCACAAGACCAAATTACTTCTCAATTTCATGCTGTGTGAATAATAACCCAGAATCATAAATTTTCTTTAAATCCCTAGTTACATTTTACTTAAAATGCTCACTGCATAGCTCATATCTTTATATTTGTAACTCACTTGTATTCCCGATTTTTACATACACAGGCTCATAATTGTGCAAGTCTCAGTTAATATTAATTAATAGGGCAACAATTAATACTAATTTTATATGATAAGAATTGTACTCAGTGTTGAGAAAGATATACTAATACTACACATACAATTTTTCTACTAAAGATTTAAAGTCTAGTTGAAGGAAACAGACCGAAAGGTATGAAACAAATGGTAATTAATTAAATTCTGTGCTACAACATAGAACAAGTATAGAACATGGAGTTAAAAGCTGTAGTCAGGGAAATTCTGACCTTGGATAGTTACTACATGTGAGATTTGAGAGTGAGTTACCTAATTTCTCTAAGTCTCTATTTCCTCATTGGTTTAAGAGAAATAGTACTAACGATGTTAAAGAATTATTATAGGGAATAATATAAAACATATACATAAATACCTAGTCCAAAGAGAGGCAGTATGGAATAATGATTAAAGGCATGGACTTTGAAACTAGATTATCAGACTTTATAATCTTGTTTCTTCCACTTCTTATATGATCTCAGGTGAGTCCCTTAACCAATATGTACCACAGTTTTCTCATTTAGGAAATGGAAATAATAGCCACCATTATGTAATAAGAGAAATCGATTGAATATACATTATATATAATAATATAATATTGATAATAGATAAAAACAGCATCTGACAGACAACAACCCCCATATGAGTGTTTACTATCATGTTTATCATGGTAGAAATATAATACATAATCACTACTAGGTGCTACTGACTAAAAATACAAGAAGGTTGAGCAAGAATGAGATCAGAATAGGCTCCAGTAGAAGCAAAGACTCTCAAACACAGAATAACTTGCTTTGATAATCACAAAATCACACAGTTCACTAAGATCTATTTATTTAAAACCACAAGCCAGATAGAGTTCTGTGCACTGGACATACAAATATAAATAAGATCTCAATCTAATAGGGGGACAGATAGCTAGGTAAATATAGGTTGTTCCATGCTATCAATACTTTGACAGAGATAAATGTAAAATAAGGTAAGAGCCACAGAGAAGGATAAGTCACCATCAGAAGTCAGGGATCACTTCACGTTAATGTATTTAACAAATACTGAAAAGTACCTAGTTTAAGTGAGGCCTTAGGTTATATGGGTTCTGGTAACTACAAAAATAGATAAGAAAACTCCTCTCCATATAGAATTTATCTTATAATAAGGTAAATATTAAAATTGAGTCTTAAAGGATGAATAGTGTTCAGGTAAAAATACAAAGCCCGATGGCTGTATTATATTATCATTTAGGGCACTAACTACTTGCTAAGGGCTCCTAGCAAAGAAATAAATATTAGATCTGGAACTGGATGCAAAGTTCCCTGACAAAGAGTCTTTCAGAATCTTTGCACAACACTCCACTATGGTCACAGACTGCAAACGAGAGGAGATTGAGCTGTATTATACCTGGACCACTGAGCATTCTGACACATTTAGCCTTTGAATTAATTTCTGCCTGTCATTTACATGAAGAAAACACTTTTAGAGTTATCTTTTGCCTTCTATATATTCTTACAGGGGAAAAAATGTCCTTCATGATTAACATGGTGTTTATGCTGCATATGAATATTGAAAATGTATTTTGTATGCTTTAGAATGGATTTAACTGAATTCATATGGGTGATCTGGAAATGCAAGACATCAGAACAAGTTGGGGAAGTTTGATCTCAGCCCAGCTAGAGTTTGGTTAATACTGAGTTGGCAGGACCAATCTTGTACCCTCCTTCAAACTTTTCCTTCTCAAATAACACTTGGAACAGGCTACAGACCAGGCTTCCCGCTGGATGTTGAACGAGTTCCTGCTGTTCTATCCCACTGAGTCATCAAGAGAGATCCTGATGGATATTACATATGCATCAAGGAAATGTGCGTCAGTAAGGAACCTAATTTATCTTCCAATTTCTGACCACACAGTATGATTCGCCATTCTTTCTATTGGGGGTGATTAAAATAGTCCTAGCTATTGAGAACTACTATGAGGTGTACTTGCTTTGGGGAAATGTAAGTACGTATAGAATCTTTAAGAGGAAGCTACAGAAAATATTCTTTCTTGCATTAGAATCCTACCTCTATCAATAATTGAAATTAGATAGAAAATGAAATTTGAAAGCAGTAGACTCAGTTTTCAATCCTGGTTCTACCACTTTTTAATTGTGAAACAATCTCTCTCACCTCTCTGAGCCTCGGTTGTCTCAGCAGTAAAATGGTGCCAATTTCCTTTCAGAAATGAGTTTCAGATGGAATAAAATATCTAATGGTATTAGCATAGACTCAGGAATAGAGTCTGTAGTAGTGACACAGCAGCTCTCTTTCCCTCTTTCTTGAAATGTGCTCTACTTAATTTAGATATTTATTCTTTCCTCTTAAAATATTTGTTGATACTTTTGCATCAGGAAATGTATCTATAGGGGTGCCCAGGTGGCTCAGTCACTTAAATGTCCAACTTTGGCTCAAGTCATGATCTCACCGTTCGTGAGTTTGGGCCCTGTGTCAGGCTCTGTGCTGGCAGCTCAGAGCTTGGAGCCTGCTTTGGACTCTGTGTCTCCCTGTTTCTCTGCCTTTCCCCTACTTGCACTCTCTCTCTCTCTCAAAAATAAATAAACATTTAAAAAAAGGAAAAGTATACCTATATATATATACATACATATATATCTTTATGTATGTATATACACACACACACACACATATATAGATGTGTATATCTATATATATACAAACTTTTTTCTTCCGCAAACATTTATTGAAAACACAGTATTTTCTAGGCACTTCATAAGCACCAGAAATGGAAGCATATTACTTCTTTGATTTCCCAGAATGCAGTTCCTTCTGGAAAGAGAAGGTACAGAAGGACCACCCAGCCTTCACAGTGTGGGGGGCACTGCATTCTAGTGTGTAGCTCTCTGCTGTCTTCTAAGAGTTCTACAAGATACTGCAAGTCTTTAGAATGTGGATATTTTCCAGAGCCAACATCATTACTGTTTGAGCTTTAGAAAAATTCTATGGGTTACGAAAAGTGAGGCAGAGAGCCCCAGTTTACAGAGGAGAAAAACCAAAAGTTAACATGTCTTTTTCAAAGTAAAAGGATTGTTTCTGTCATGTTGATAACAGCCTTAGACACCAACCTCAAGTGTCTTTTACCTTTTTTTACTTCTTCAGTAGCTAACTTTTGATATAATTTTATTAATATATCAATGCATTCCAGGGCACAAACCATTTCTCTATCTAGGCATGATAATCTCTTGGCCCTGACCTTTGTTTATTTACCTAGAATGAACTTAAGGCTTTTAGAAAATAGCATTCCCTGAACTGGTACAGCCGCTCTAGGAAACAGTATGGAGATTCCTCAAAAAAATTAAAAATAGAACTACCCTATGACCCAGCAATAGCACTGCTAGACATTTACCCAAGGGATACAGGAGTGCTGATGCATAGGGGCACATGTACCCCAATGTTTATAGCAGCACTTTCAACAATAGCCAAATTATGGAAAAAGCCTAAATGTCCATCAACTGATGAATGGATAAGGAAGATGTGGTTTATATACACAATAGAATACTACTTGGCAATGAAAAAGAATGAAATCTGGCCATTTGCAGCAATGTGGATGGAACTGGAGGGTATTATGCTAGGTGAAATAAGTCAGTCAGAGAAAGATACCATATGTTTTCACTCGTATGTGGATCTTGAGAAACTTAACAGAAGACCATGGGGGAAGGGAAGGGGGAAAAAAGTTACAGAGAGGGAGGGAGGAAAACCATAAGAGACTCTTCAATATAGAGAACAAACTGAGGGTTGATGGGGGGTAGGGGAGAGGGAAAAGTGGATGATGGGCATTGAGGAGGGCACTTGTTGGGATGAGCACTGGGTGTTGTATGGAAACCAATTTGACAATAAATTATATTTTTAAAAAAGTGTGACCTTAAAAAAACAAATAAACATTAAAAAAATAGCATTCCCAAGATGCATGAATTCTGCCTCAGTGATAAGTTAACTATGTCTTTTATCTTCCTGGCCCACCTTAGGGTGTTAATTCACAGTTAACCAAGTTGTAGATTAATATGTGAGAGAGGTGGAAGTGATCCTATGACAATTAGTTTAATAGAGGAAAATAGAATATTTAAAAAAAAAAACACGCCTATGTATATTCTAAAGGTCCAGGAAGATTATGTTTTAATCTAGATCCTTGATTAGGGACAGAGACAGGGTGATCTACAAGTTTGAATGTTTGAGGTAATAAAAATTTTAAGTTACCTATTTATTGTTTACTTAGACCATGAAAAACAAAGAAATTCTCTTATGAATCCAAGTAATTTTTCATATCATGAGCCTTGTACACAGGATTCACATAATCATTAATTTAATTGATAACTATTGGGTTTTACTATATGCGGGACTAATTTTTGAGGGTACAATAGCAAATAGACTAGCATAGAATACTTTTCCTGAAAAGCATACTTGAAAAGCATCTTGAAAAGATATAGATGAGTAAACTTGTAATACAATAAATAGAGCCAGTTATGGACTAATTAAAAGAAATATAGAAAAATATGGGAACACCTTAGAAGAATAACTGACCAGATTTAGTGTGTCAAGAAAGTTTCCCTGCAAAATTGATGGCTTAGCTAAGGCCTAAGGGATGTGGAGAAGGAGGAATTATTTCAGGCAATGAGAAGAGCATGCAGGAAGACATAAAGGAAAGCTCATGGTGCAAGTAAAGATGTGAAAGGGATTTGTATCACGTGAATTACTGTGAAGATTGATGATGAGGGTGGAAAGTCTTAACTAACATGTTTTAAAGACATGAGGTTTTATTATAGATAAACTGGAAGACATTGAGGGGTTTTTCATAGGGGAATGATATGATTATACTTGCACTGAGTCAGGCTATTCTGTCTGTAGGGTCTGTATCAGAGCTGGTTGATATAGAGGCAGGAAACTACTTAGAAAACTTATGCAATAAACCAATCGAAAAGTAGTGGTATCCAGGTCCACAGAAGTTGCAGTGGAATTTCTCAGAAAATCTCATATGGATTGTCTTAAGGTTTTAGGATGTAGGACCAACAAAATTTGCTGTTGAAAGGATCCAGAGAGAGAGAGAGAGAAAGCTCAGAAATGTGTCCAGATTGCTGGTTTGAGCACCTCTTATAACACAAGTGCTGCTCACCCTTGTGAGTAACACCAGAGAAGGAACATTTTTATGGAGAGCAGTGATGGAGAGAAAGTTGAGTTGTATCAACCTGAACAATATTGATGGTTAAGTCCATTCTGGGAAAACTGAGCTTCGACATTCTGCATGTATCATAGTTGGCTCCCTTTCTCTTATAGACAGTTGTCTTCCAGGAGGAAGCATATATGTCCTCAACTTTTCTTTAAATCTGCTCTTTACCCCAGAGAGGTGCAGAAATGTTGCTAGAAATAAAGGTTACATAATAGACTTTCAAGGGCTTTTTAATCTCCAGTGATGGCGTAGGACTTACTGTCAGCATGACATTAGGAAAATGCCAATTAGATACTATGGAATGAGAGTTGAAAATAGTAGATTAGCAATGCCATAATGAGATCCAGCCCTTCCTTACTTTACGTAGTGGTTCTCCACAAAATCACAGACACAGTATAATAAATAAGTTCAGCTAAAGGATTCACAGGAATCTTTTAGGAAGGAAACGAAAGCATTAACACTGAGATAGCATCAAATTAAACAAATATGTTATGCCAAATGCATTGAGGGATCAGGAGGCATTCAGCATGGCTTTAGACCATGATTCCACTGCTTTCTCTAGGCCAGAGAGAAGTTACCCATAACTGAGTAGAAAACATACTTGTTCTCTTGTTTAAAGCATGACAAACCAAATTTGTTGGGTAGTAGGAAGTTTGGGAGTGTCATCATTGTGTGAGCTGAGACTTCTAAAGTTTTGGAACACCTCGGTGGCTCA
Organism: Herpailurus yagouaroundi; assembly: GCF_014898765.1. Classification (NCBI taxonomy): domain Eukaryota; kingdom Metazoa; phylum Chordata; class Mammalia; order Carnivora; family Felidae; genus Herpailurus; species Herpailurus yagouaroundi. Next base: position 10,343,692 of record NW_024412411.1, on the reverse strand, counting down.
ACAGGTAAGCATCCGACTTTGGCCCAGGTCATGATCTCATGGTCACTGAGTTTGAGGCCCAAGTTGGGATCTGTGCTGACAGTTCTAGAGCCTGAAGTCTGCTTCAGATTCTGTGTCTCCCTCTTTCTCTCTCTCTGCCCCTCCCCCGCTCATTCCCTCCCTCTCTCTGTCTCTCTCTCTCTCCCCCTCCCTCCCTCCCTCCCTCCCTCCCTCCCTCCCTCTCTCTCTCTCTCAAAAATAAATGTTTAAAAACTTTTTAAGTTTATTTTGTCCCTGAAATGTAAAGTCTTAACTGTATTTATTGCTCAGTCACATACACAAAGAGTCTTAGTACTTTGCTCCTTAAAATTGTCACTTTGTAAAGGCTACTACCTAAGATAGGAAAAGCGTTGGGTGTTGGAATTATTGCCAGCATATCTGGAACTCTTCTCAGGGAGTCGGGTTTTTAATTTGAGATCAAATACCAGTGCAGTCTAATTACTTCAACTTTCTCTGAACTTTGTGACAATTTTGCTTTCCAGTTACTACAGGGCTTTTTAAAATTTTTGTTTTTTATTTGTCTGTTTTAGAAAATATATGTATGTGGGGAGATAGGAAGATAAATGAGTGCAATGAGAGAGGAAAGAAGGAGAAGCAGAATTCTGGATCTTCACATGTGCTCCTAAAGAGAGTAAAGCATTTTCCATACATTGTCTTATCTGCTCTTTCCAAAAATGGGTATGAAACATTTGCCTGGATTTATTGATAAAACAAAACAAAACAAAACACCTGAGAGTCAAAGAGATTTGGTCTCTTTCCAGGTCACACAACCTTCAAGGAAAAGCTCTAAGATTTGAAACCAGTTCTATCTGCCTTCAAATAAAACATCCTTTCTGATACTGATAAATATGGAAATTTTATGCCAAGCAAGAATACTTTTTAAAAATGGCCCGACACCAAAGAGCCATATTAACTTATATATGGAAATGAAAACAACTGAAGTATTTTCTTTTTCTATTTGAAAGGGGTTTGCCATCATTTTTGCCACAATAGAGCAAGGCAGTACCAGTAACACTACCTACTCTTCATTTAAGCCAACATTGCTCATATAATCCTGTGCTTTTCAGTCCACAGAAATAACTTACTGAGTTGATTGGTCTTCTGTCGTTGTTCTTTTTTAATGCTTACCATTCCATTTACCTAGGCAGGCTTTTATAAATGCGTAAAAATTAATTTTCGTACTCAAAATATTTTCTTGATAAATCAGAAAACTCAGTTACTGCTGGTGTTCCACCAGACACAGGTGTCTCTGATACAAACAATCCCTCATAAAGGTTTGACAGTGTTGCTTACAGAGAAAAACCTTTGAGCGCAGTTTCACATGAACACTTTTCATTCATTCACACAAATTATTTCATGTGCTGGGCAATAATAAGAGGATGCAAGCACGACCATGTTACAAACTATTCAAATCAAATGCACTATATATTTATATAGTATTGGCCATAAGTGTGTTTAGACAATGTTGCCTACAAATATCCACATTATTAAATATCTAGACTCTTAGAAAGGGCACTAGTAAGAGTCTGTGCCAGAAGTGGCTCTGTGGATATTTTCAGTCATTTCCCTTTTCTTTCTCAGTTTGAATCAACTAAAAATCACCCCCTAATTGACCTTCCTGCCTTAATCTCTTTAAGACCTCACCAAGCTCATTTTTATTTTTACCATGGCACTAGAGTGATTTTCTAAAACATGCTCTGATCACAACTTCTCATTTTAAAGCTTCTAATATCTTGGCTAGAGAAAAAGGTCCAGATTTGTTAGCATATAATTCAGAGCCTTTTATAACCTCGCTACTTCTTACTTATTTTTGATCCTTAATTGAGTAGCCAATACTTCAGCCAAATCCTGCCACTTTACAGGAGATTTTTTTCCGACACACCAACAATGTGTATCTGCATTGCCTTTGCTCATGACCTTTCTTGACCTAGAAAATCTGTCCTTTACTCTCCCTTGTCTATTTGGAGAATGTTTTAACAACCTTGATGGCCAGTTGGGAATGTCATTGCTTTGCCATGGATTTTATTTTTTTCCTGGACTCTCTCAGATAGATTAAACTGTTCTCTCCACTGTTTCCAAAGCCCTGCGCATATACTTCTATTATAACACTCACTGCACTGTTAACAAAAAGCTATAATGCATGTCATTTAGCCTCAGTAAGCCATGAGCTCGTTTGTCTTTGTCCCATTCATCTTTGTACTTTCACAGCCTAACACAATTCTTGGTCCACAGTAGATACCTAATAAATGTTTGCTGAATTGCTAAATTAAATTTTGATCCATTGCATTTTTCTTAAGGCTCCCACATGACTCTGGTCTCTTGTTTTGTCCTGAGCATATACTATGTCTTTAGTAGGGGGGGAAGGCAGTGAGTCCCATAGTAAATATATCAATGTCCAGTTATTACTGTCTTTTGCTGTCTCTTCCAAACTGGTTCTCTTTGTTTCTTCTTCCTCTTGATTCTTAAACCATTCTGTTTTATGTTCTAGTCTTGCATCTTTCTGTGATTAGCATATTACAGCAGCATTTCCCTCCCTCTACCATTCTTGCTGTGATTCTGAGCAATAGCTTTATGTCTTTTCTCCACACAGTCCATTTTTCATCCTTTTTTTCTGCCTACAATCTATTTTATACAGGCCTTGTAGTCAATGACTAGAAGGCAGATTTTACCCTTTTAGTAAGCGCTGAAGAATAAGCCTCTTCATTACTTAATTAATTGAGGATATATTCTCACAGTTTTCCTAAGGACATGTCACTATATGGTGTTTCACTGGGAAACAGAAAGTATCAAGTATGGTCCAAATCTCAAGGTCTCTATTGTTTTGCTGAGGAGTTAACATCTCTCCAAAAATAACTCCAATAAATGATTAAATGTCAGATCATTGATAAGAATCACAGTTTCCTGGTGATTCCAAGAAGTGTCTTCAAAAAAGCAACATACTCCAGTAAGGCTGTAATGACAACCACAAGCCCACTGGGGAGATTTATGGTAGGAACCTGCCAAACCTAACACTCAGTATTTCAAGCTGTGATCTGAGTCAGAAACAAAACAATTAAGAGACCAAATGTTAAAGTGCTCACAACTTCACATCTGGGTGAAAACAAACCTTTAATTGATTTTTTTTTTTTTTTTGGTGTGTGTCTACACCTAAAGTCTCTTGTCAAATGTTCCTCACAAGTAAATCACTACTCATGAGGTTACTAGGGTTAAGGAGGTGTTGCAATGCATGTACAACTGATGCCTTTATTTGACTAACAGGAGTGATTTTCTAAGATTTGTTAGTACCTTATCATTTACTCTTTGGTTCAACCATGTGGACCTTGGCTTCTTCTCTCTTTGGTGCCCAGGAAACTACTCTTCATCTTGTAGAACTTAGCCAAGACAAAGCATCTCCATAGAAGTATTCCAGGAATCCCCATACTGTTGTAATTACCTTTTCCTTGTGCTTTATTGTTGTGTATACTTCCATTGTAGAGCTGACCATACTGGGCTTTACATATTATTTTACCTATTTTTCTTTTTCACTAGAAGGGTATGAACTTGATAACCTCCTGCCTTCCATCTTTCCTTACCTATAGCTCCCTCCTTTCCTTCTTTTTATTTTCTTCTTTTTCTTCATTGCACATTCCTTGAACACCTTCTCCTTAGCACTTGAGGTTAAGGACTATAGTTTTGTTCATTACTTTGGTGTAGGAGGATAGTCAGGGTGAGTCTACAGAAAATATCTTATGAGAAAAAGTAAGATAGTACAAGAGAAAGCATTTAGAATGTTTGTTGTCAAATATTTCTGCTCAATAAATGCTAGCTATTATTGGATTTTTAAGACTTATTTCCTTCATTTGCAAAATGAAGATTATCTAGCCACAGGGTTTTAGAAGAGCTTACATGAGATATATTTAAATTATGTATCATGTTCATGTTACCTAGGAATTGTATAGTATAATAACACTCAATACTCTGAGATGGTCCTTAAAGAATAAGTAGAATTAAGACAGAAATCTGAAAGAGGGACTTATTGGTTAATTTTCTTTGGCCATTGGTCCTATTTAGTGAAATGGGAATAATTCATTTTAGGTTCTTATCTCTAAAACTCAGTTGAGGAGTCTTACAGAGAAGAGACTTGCTAAGAATCAAGATTAGGCCATGATTGAGCTTGGAAATCTTGCTGTATGGCAAGACTTTCTGGCAGGAGTCTGAACTATTTGGTGCCAAAATGTTTGCACCTGTAGAACCTGTGTGATGGAAAAACACTGTTAGCACAAAGGGTGATAATGACAGGAAACATAGAAAAATCTTAATACTGAATTCTTAATTGCAAGAAAAAGATGTTAGACAATGAGGCTGGCATCATGTAATTTTGGTATTTTGTATAATCAGGTTCCTGGGTACTTTTTTTTTTTTTTTCACTGGCTTCTTTTTCCCTGTTCCTTAGGACAGCTATCCTGCCAGACCTTCAAAATCCATCTCGTTTACCACTTGTCCCTCCTTTACAAACTGCTCAGTGTTCCTTGAGCAGGGATAGAAATCCTTGCACTTGACCCCATTTCTAAAGATTGAAGGGGTAACTGCAGGAGAAACACTTATCCATTCATTTGTCAATAGCCCAGATCCAAGGTGCACTTTAGCATGACCTACAAGGGCCTCTGCAATCTGACTGTGACCCACCTTTTCAACCTCTTTGCTGTTGTTCTGCCTTGTAACCTCTCCTGTCCTTGTGTCATCTAATATTGCCTCACAACAGCCCTTGTTTTTTCCGTGACTGTCCTCTGCTTTTCCATTCATAATGCTTTATCCTTCATCTGTTCTTAACTTGTTTTCCTATACAATTTCGGGGGCTTAATTGTTAAGAGTATGAACATTGAAATCATAAACCAATTTGTATTAAAACTTACTAGTATATGACCTAGTATATTCAATATGACATACATTAATAATAAATGATACATTAATAATAAATGCTATTTGCTGAGTTCTTATTATATTTTAAGCTCAGAACTAAGATATTTACATCCATCTACTCATTCAGCATGTATTTATTGAGTTCTTAATATGTGCCTGACATTGATACAGATGCTGAAGATATAGATCTTGTTCCTCCCCACACAAAGCTCAGAAACAACACATTCTCGGGGCGCCTGGGTGGCGCAGTCGGTTAAGCGTCCGACTTCAACCAGGTCACGATCTCACGGTCCGTGAGTTCGAGCCCGCGTCGGGCTCTGGGCTGATGGCTCAGAGCCTGGAGCCTGTTTCCAATTCTGTGTCTCCCTCTCTCTCTGCCCCTCGCCCGTTCATGCTCTGTCTCTCTCTGTCCCAAAAATAAATAAACGTTGAAAAAAAAAATTTAAGAAACAACACATTCTCTCATAATGTATGGAAATAGCTTAGCCCGGTGCTAGTGTATAAAAAGCACTCAGTAAGTGGAAACGTCTATTGTATTTTTAGTAATCTTTAAGAGTCATCCAAAATATCATTTCTTTTGTAAGAAGTTCACCGATGTTTCCTTTTTACTTCTACAGCAACCAGCACTTGTGGCTTAAAAGAGAATATTGTTAGTGTTTCGTCTGTCTTTCCTGTGAGACCTTAGACTCTTTAAGATGAGAGTCCAAACCTCTAGAACAGGGGTCTCAAACTCAGCACCACTAACATTTGGGGGTGGATAATTCTTTATTATAGAGGGCCGTCCAGTGCATTATAAATGTTTGACAGCATCCCTCCTTCTCCCCACCAGATGTATTAGCATCTTTCTTTTACTTGTGACAAAGTTTTGCATCCAGACATTGGTAAATGTTCTCTGGTGGTAGAAACCGTCCCTAGTTTGAGAATCACTGTGGCTCTAGACCTAGAACTACAGTAGCCACAGACTAGCCAGTGATTAACTAAGAAACAAGGAAAACAAAAACAGAAACAAGGGGGGGAAATCGTGGGAAAATTAAAGGAAGGTGATAAAGAGGGAGGGAGGGCAGAAAAGAAAGGAAACCACCGTTTTTTAAGCCACTAAATTTGACTGGCACATGTTAAATGCTTCACACACATTGCCTCCTATAATCCTCATCACAGTCAAATAAGATTGTAGCTCTTATTTTGCAGGCTTTACAGAGACACCAAGACCATATGAATATCAAGTAAAGGAGCCAGTATTTGAGCTCATGTTGTCGGACTCCTAAGGCAATGCATTTAAACAGAGAGAGTGGAAAGGAGAAAGAGAACGAAGGAGAAAGAGGACAAAGGAGAGCGACACAGAAATAGAGGAGAGAAGGGTGAAAGCAGTTTGATTCCCAGTTACAGCAAGTGTCAGAACTTTTTTTTTTTAATTTTTTTTTTCAACGTTTATTTATTTTTGGGACAGAGAGAGACAGAGCATGAACGGGGGAGGGGCAGAGAGAGAGGGAGACACAGAATCAGAAACAGGCTCCAGGCTCCGAGCCATCAGCCCAGAGCCTGACGCGGGGCTCGAACTCACGGACCGTGAGATCGTGACCTGGCTGAAGTCGGATGCTTAACTGACTGCGCCACCCAGGCGCCCCTGTCAGAACTTTTAACAGGGATGGTGGAACACAGGATGCAGGGACTTCAAGGAGAAGTGGCCCTGGGTTCTCACTATGTAGGGAAAGAACACAACTAGTTTTATACCAGGTCAAGAGGGACCTGTTTAGGCACCTTGCCTTCTTCTCACTATACAACTTCTTATTTGGTAAAAATCCAATGAAGTCAGAGACATGACTGACTGGAGCCTGTGAACGTCCTTAGATATGTATATGCTTTGAGTACTTGGGATCCCAGAATTCACTGTCTAAATTTTCCTGTAGTCTTCCTCTGCACTTTTGTGAAATACATCGTAGATCTGTGTGGTCACAGGTTGTGTGTGGGGATACAGATGGAGTTTGAATGTGTTGAAAGGAGACCCCTATATGTGTCCCCAAGGCCCTCCTCACTGTGGATGAGCCAGGGCAGCAGAGAAGGAGTGGGGCTGAAGATTTGGGGCTGGGGATTGGGGACTGGGAGGATTCCTGGAAATGCAATCGTTCTAAATGTATGTTTGACCTTTCTGGTTGAAAGATGCAATACTTTAACTATTTTATCATTTGATTAATAATTTTTAAATGTTTACATACATGGTATGTGGGCCTCTGTCTGTAGCTCTTCCCTGTGCCTCATTATAAGACTGAGTAAATGTTAAAGTAGAGGGGAGAGAAGACCCCCACATAAAGCAAATGATATTTGAACATTTTATCCAGCAGCTTTATGAAACAGATGTTCAAGTCCAGCAGACAGCCTTTATTTTTCCTAAAGCAATCAGATTTCTTCTTTATCATAAGATAATTTCAGGTGTGACAGGCAATATGATTAATTAGAAAAGGTGTTGACTACTAAGCAGATGAGAAATGTGGCTTTTTTTTCTAATTAGATGTCTTTGATCCCTTATTTCTCTTTGACCCTTCGTTTCTCGTTTCTGAATTATATACAGGAACTCTCACCTTCATAGTGGCTGTGGGACTTAGAGATCACACTTAGTGTCCCCGATAGGTGCTCAGATACTGGCAGCTGCTGTATCTGGTTTCCATCCTCCTTGCAATTACCTCCAATAGCTTTGATTGTAGCAGATACTCTCTTCAGAAGCACTCAGAACACAGAGAGGAGTCTGAGTTTATTTTGAATGTATATCAATCAAGATATAAATGATTGTAGCAGATAATTTTCTGTTCAAAACTAGAAGGGGATTATGTATCAGAAAAATATCAGCATATTCTGAAGAGGAAGAGGAAGGACATCAGAAATGAAAGCTACACGTTCAGAAATTTCTTTACAATTGTGAGTCTGAACCTCCCTTTGTAAGGGTTTACATCCCTGGATAGGTAATAGATACACACAGAAAGGAGGAAGGAAAGGAGAGAGGGAGAAATGTAGCATATACTGCCTGAGTCATCATTGCATGGGTCCCCTAACATTTATCCATCACTTACTGGGCATCTAACATTGTACTATGCACCATCTCATTTCATCCTCACAACTACTCAGTGAAGAATGAGTTTAAAATGTGCAGATAATACACACTAGAGAAGAACTTTTTTCTAGGTCTGCTGACTCAAAAGCACAATACTACAATTATATTACTCTGTAGTGGTATCATTCCTGGGACATTTACATCGTTTGTGGTTTTGAAAAACTTGCATAAGCACATGTGCACATGCGCGCACGCGCACGCGCGCGCACACACACACACACACACACACACACAGAAAGAAAGAAATTGGGAGATGGTTGGAATAATCTACGTGAATTTATAAAATGCAGTGCAGTGAAGTGATAGAACTAGGGTTTGAATTTAGGTCCCTTCCATGGTCCTGCCACTGTAACACAAGGGGTCGCGCATACTATGTTTGTTACTGCAAAAGTGAAAACAATATGCTTAATTAGCATAGGTTTTTACTTCATAGCATTGGCCTCTCTTCACTGCTTAAAAGCATCAGAGAAAATGTCGGTCTTCACCATCCCAGACAGCTGGAGAACAAGCTAGTTAAGATGGATACCTTGAGAGATTGCATTAATAAAGGTACAATTATACTAGGCATGAAGAAGAGACATGCAGAGCAGCTTTCTGTATTTAAATGAATTGTTTTGTGATGCAAATTAGTACACTCTGCACTAATGAAGTGAATTCTTTAACTGCTTGAGTCATTTCTGGTTATCATTAAACCATAGAAACCCCATGAAAAGAATTTACAACTGAAGATGGTGAATAAAACAAGGTGATGAATAAAACAAACCCATTATAAGTTCACCAAATTGATGCAATTCAGCTATTGAAAAGTAAACTTGTTGTTAGGTTTTCAGAGTCCATATTGTTAGATGGAGATAAAGGAAATGGTCTTGGCCTGTGAAGAAACAACTAACAATTAATGCTGAGTTACACTGAAACCAATTACTGGCACCAACTCTACATTTGTATCATTATTCAGTCAACAACAATTCACTGTCTGTGTGTTATGCCCTAGAATATGCACGCAAATACAAGTCTGAAACCATGGAAACTACCCTCAAGAAGGACAAAAGCTAATAGGGAAATGTATATGGAAGTCAGCAACCATGTTCTTGTGGCAATTGCTACTGTGAAGTCAGAGTGCTATTGAGAAGCAGTGGGTCCATGCGAGAACATGTATCTAATTCTACCTGAGAGTGAAGGTTTCACATCATGGATAGCTTATACTCTCAACTCTAAAGTATATGAGGCTTAAAAAGTGTGTGAGGTCTACACATTTCTAGATCAAAGATGGGATGTGATAAGGCAGTGCAGGGTACCAGAAAGCCCATTAATGCTTGATCAGAGACAGAGGATAAGGCAAGTTTGGGGATGGAGCAAGGAAGAGGTTGGCCATGATTACAGCAGACTGTGAATGTCATCTTTATAGGAGTTTAGCCTTCTTGTTCAAGGACCTGGGCCACCACTGACAGATATTAAATAGGAGAGAAATAAATTAAATTTGCCTGTTGGAAGTCTGTCCTGTGAGGAGAGGCTGCAAGGAGTTGTGACTTGGAAGAGGAAGAGTTATAGGAAGCTATCTTCCTTGCTATAGTGAAAATTATGTACCCACATCAAGCATAGCAGTAGGAATGGAAAAGAAGAGGAGGGAACATTGAACTGGGAATACTAGAAAGAATGTTTTTATTGTTCACACCCTCTTAAGAGTTACATCCTTTAGTATACAAAGAAGGAATGCTTTGGAAATCACCTAAAATACAGATGTTAATAGCAAACCATCTGTTATCACCAGAAAATGATAGACCTTTATAGGTCCATAGGCTATTTGGGCCTATACAGTAACCTAAGTCTCTCTGCTCCTGGTTTATGTTATCACCTATTAGGAATTAGATCACATGACTGGGGACTGCCACTCCAAAATCTATAAGGCAAGCCAGCAGGCTGCAGATTTAGGTAAGAGTTCATATTGCAGTTTTGACTCTGAAGGCTAGAAACTTGGGTAGCATCTATATGTTGCTGTCTGGAAACTGTACTCTTTTTTTCTTTGGGAAACCTTTGCTATTAAGGCCTTCAACTGGTTGGATGAGGCCAACCCAAATTATGCAGGGTAGTCTACTTAAAGTCAACTGATTTATTTTTTTATTTTTTTTAATTTTTTTTTCCACGTTTTTATTTATTTTGGGGACAGAGAGAGACAGAGCATGAATGGGGGAGGGGCAGAGAGAGAGGGAGACACAGAATCAGAAACAGGCTCCAGGCTCCGAGCCATCAGCCCAGAGCCTGCCGCGGGGCTCGAACTCACGGACCGCGAGATCGTGACCTGGCTGAAGTTGGACGCTTAACCGACTGCGCCACCCAGGCGCCCCTAAAGTCAACTGATTTAAATGTTAGTTAAAACTGAAATGTATCTTTAAAGCAACATCTAGACTACTGTTTGACCAAACAACTGGTCAGTATAGTCTAGTCAGGCCAACATGTAAAATTAACCATTACATACCTTAAGGACTCAAACTTTATTTGAGGTTTATAAAATTTTATGTTTGTAAGTCCAAGTTTATTTTACTAAAGCATTTAGACTTTATTTCACATTTACTTTTTTTTATCAAAGTTACAATAAACAGGTAGTTTGAATAGTTACACTTTCATATTCAAAATCAATGCATTTGCTTATACATCAGCTCAAACACTCTTGAAATTGTGTCGTTCTTTAAAGACTTGCTTCCTAATAATTCCTTATGTAACAATCTATGAGTAAGGATTTATTTTTTTTCCTCTAGGTTTCTTAGGTCTGCTAAATTTACCAGATCTTTTATTTTTTTTAATGTTTATTTATGAGAGAGAGAGACACACACACAATGTAAGTGGGCGAGGGGCAGAGAGAGGGGGAGACAGAGAATCTGAAGCAGTTTCCAGTCTCTGAGCTGTCAGCACAGAGCCTGACGTAGGGCTCAAACTCATCAACCGCGAGATCATGACCTGAACCGAAGTCGGACACTTAACAGACTGAGCCACCCAGGTGCCCCTACCAGATCTTTTAAATTAGCATTTGTATATATTTTAGATGATTTAGTCCAAATTTATTGAGTTTTGTCAAACTGTCAAGCTTTGTGCTAGGTGCTACAGAGAAGGAGAAAAAAAATACACTTCCTTTGCTCTCAGGGAGCTCTTTTTCCTTCTACTTCTGTTAGACAATAGTACAGTACACCGCAACGTCTCAAAAGCTATAAAAAAGCATTCAGTGTGTGGAAAGGCTTTCTGAGATAGGGAAAGTCACTCTGTTCTAAATAGAATGGGGTGACCTGCCTAGTTTATAGAAGGAAAGAAAGCAAACAAACAAATGCACGTTTCCCTGCCATGCTACCCAATCAGTAGGTTACTGATTCTTTTCAAAGAAACTTACTGTGATAAGTAGAAAGATCTTTCTACTCTCTCAACAAAAGGTTACATTTGTTTCAGAGATTGTGATGCACGAAGCCTAAAGAATAGTAAAAAAACACACACACAAAAAAACAAAACACTGAGCATTGAGGTTCAGCAGCACCAGCAACAATTTATAGAAATGCCTTTGCATAGGAAAAGAATGTCTAGGTTGTATGATTACTGTCAGAAACATAAGAATTTGAACAGAGGATTTAAAAACTGAGGGTTGATGGGGGTGGGAGGGAAGGGAGGGTGGGTGATGGGTATTGAGGAGGGCACCTTTTGGGATGAGCACTGGGTGTTGTATGGAAACCAATTTAAATAAACTTCATGTATTGAAAAAAATAAAATTAAATTAAAAAAAGAATTTGAACTGAAGAGCTACAATGTTTTGGTGCTTCTGGAAGTGGCTATTAAGTAATAATTTCTGCTCACGAATCATTTGTAATTGAGGGTAGGGGGTGATGACAACTGACATGTTGACTACTCTTGAAACTTTCTTAGAAATTATAGTGCCTGGAAAATACAAAAGTATCTTTTTTGTTCCCAATCTTCCTGTCTCACAATAAAGGTATAAATTGTTCCTGAATTTGAGAAGTTCATTTTCTCTGGTTTTAATAATAAATTGGCAACGAGAACAGGGAGCATGTGTCATGATAAAAGCTTAAGATATTGATATCTCACTCTATGTTTTCTGATGGTGTGGCTCGCTCACACCTGTGTACCATTGTTCACATGGAAGACGTATGAATTTTATCTTAATTTCATTAGAATCTGAAAACTCCCAAGTAGCTAAATGATTTCCTCCCATTATAACAACTAGTTTGACCTTTATCCTTGTAAGAGTGTAGACTAATGATACAAAAGAAAATACCTTATGAAATTCTGACATGTTTGAAAATGTTTTCTTATAAGCAAAGTCTTTCTAATAGATTTATGGAATTTTAGAACAGAAAGAGCACTTAGTTTAGTCTCAAGCTTTTGCATCTATGGAAAGACATGCTCAGAAAAACTCACAGTCTTGGCAAAAGTGGCCAGAGTGATATTTCTTTTCCTCCCTTGCTCTCGGTGACTCTATGCTCTTCTTGTTGCTATGCCGATTTCTCTGGGAGACTTTTTATAGACTCTTTGGTAGTTAGTATTCGGTGCTATAATCCATAGGTTGATTAAAAGTACTTTTTGGTTGTCTCGTCACTATGCTTTTGGCTGCCATAGCACTTAACATATTATATAAGTTGCCTATTTATATGTCTGACTCACTGTTATGGACATGATTTAATTTAGGAAACAAAAAATATTCTAGGTATTTTAAGCAGAAAGTGATTTTATATATATATATTTAAATATACATAAAAATATATATATATATATAAATATATACATATATACATAAATATATTTTAAATCAAATCATTGGAAGAGCTAGGGCAGCAGAAATCAGGGGACTGTCACTAGACTATTGAATTCAAAGACACTCCACAGTAGCTGTGATCTAGAACACAAAATGTGGCTGTAGCCCCTACTAGCTGTTTCCAGAACCGTCTCTCACATATGCAAGCTGGAAGCTCAATACTGATAATCAGTCATGAGTCTCCTCCATGAGACTCTAAGTTCCATACAAGCAGAGGTTATACCTATTTTGTTCACAAGTACATCCCTAGTACCTAGCGTATTGACTGGTATATAATAAGTGTCCAAATAGATATTTGCTAAAATAATGAATAAAGTAATGAATGCACACATGGAATACATGAGAAAAGTTTAACTTCACATAGATTGTTTAAAATATATATGGCCACATATGACTATGACTTTAACTCTATTTGATTCCAAAGCCTGAGAACCTTCTAAAATATTCTGTGCCTTTAGCAGACTCATTTCTGATTGCTTCATTTAAATGTGCATCATATCCTGCAAGGTACCAGTTTTTATACTTCTGGACATTTGCTCACAATGATTCCTTTATAAATGTTGCCCTTCTATTTCCACCTAGAAAAATCTTGATATCCTGTAAAAGGCAATTAAATTATTACCTTCTGGAAAGTCTGCCCAAACTCCGAATAACAGAATATCTTGCCCAACTGTTCATTATACTAGTCTTTTGAGAGTTGAAATGGCATAAGATCTTCTAAGTAGGTAGAGTGGTTAAGGAATCCGATAAACCCGAGGTTGAATCTTGGTGCTTCCATCTCTAGCTTTAAGACTTTGAACAAGTTAGTTTGCACTTCTATACTTTACTATCTTGCCATTAGAAACATGATGAGAATCACCTAATAGGTAACCATACGTCTGTAAAAAAAAAAAAATAAATAAGCATGGGTGTTGATACATGATGAATGCCTGTAATAGCAATCTTCTATTAAATAGGTTTTCTGTTTATTTTCCCTCTTCTCCTTCTTAATATTCTTAAGGAAAATATTCCTCCCCTAATCTCCTCTTTTCCAAATCTTCTCATTCTTATTCCATGACCTCTCCTTTTAGGCCCTCTTCTACTTTGTCAGTGTCATCTATCTCTTGGCTTCCCAAAATAGCTTCACCATGACAACCCACATACATACTACCCTTCCCCTGTTTGGTGTTCCAGAATGTCCTGTTGTCTGAAAGTTACTTGATATATATCCTTTGGATTTAACATTTAACAGATGATATGTCCCACCCTGGCTTTAAGTAAGATCAAAGGGTTATTCCCATGATGTGAATATTTGATGTCACTATCTGGAAACCTTTGGGCCAGATTTTTGGGAGCTAAGAATGCTCTTGCTGTCATAATTAGCTGCCAACATCTGACAGGTGCCCGATATTCTCAGTATAGCCCTAGAATCTCCAAAAGTCAATGGATTTTGAAAACCTCAGGCACATTTTCCAACGTGTGGCACAGATGATGACATAGACATCTGTGTTAAGGAAAACTTATGCATATAAAAGTAATATGCATAGATATTAGATACATATTTAAGACATAGGAATACATTGAGCTACAAACTGTAATATTTTAATAGTTTCAGAATGGTTAATTTCATGATGGTTAATCAGGGAAAGTGAGGAGAATAGGTTTGATTGGCTAACCTGCTAGAACACATAGACACAGGCAAATATTCTAAGTGTGTATTTCAGAACAGAGATTTAAGTCTTATTTTAATCTAAGTCAGTCCATAGTGGTAGCTTTAAAACATGGCCCCACATTCTTTGAAACTCCTCCCATTGAGAGGTGGCATCTATGTCCTAATCCTTGGATCTGGATAGGCTTGTAATTGCTTCAACCAGTTGGGCACAGTGGAACTGACACCAAATGACTTCCAGGGCCAGGTCATATAAGACCTGGAAGTTTCTGACTTATTCACCAAAAGTTTGCTCAGAGCCCTGACTAACTTTATAAAAAGTCCAGTTACCCTAAAGCCACTGTGTTAGAGAGGCAACTGTTGACAGCCCCAGCTGAGTTCAGCCTTCCAGACATTCCATTCAAAGCACCAAAAATGTAAGTAAATCTGTCTTGGACTTTCTAGATCCTAACTGCTAGCTGAATACTACCCCGAGACCACCTTCAGTGTCATAGAGCTAAGACTGAATTCCTCACCCACAAAATCATGAGAAAAATTAAATAGTCATTGTTATAAGTCACTAAGCTTTGGGGTACTTTGTTGCACAGAAATAGATACCTGGAGCACTAATCAATAAGTAACGGACAGAAGGGACTTACTTCTGAGTCTCCTAATTTTTTTCTTTTTTTTTTTTTTTTTGATAACACTGAGTGAGTAAAGATAGCATTTCTGAGAGTCTTTTATCAGGCTAAAATGCCATGAAAAATGGATTTATAAGGAAAAGTGAAGCATGCATGTATACTTGTTTGTGTGTGAACATGTGTGCACATGTAATATTTATGTGTTTCAATTTCTGCAATTCAAAGAGTGACAGCCACAGTATGTCATTAGTTTTTTACCCTATATCAACATAAGTCATTGTTATAATTATAATACCTCTGCTTTTTTTTTTTTTATTTGTGCTTTGGAAGAATTAAATACTTATGTGAGTCAGTGTCCTAACATGGTACATCTGCTATGAAGACATATTTTTATATGTCTTTATATTTTTATAAAGCATCTAGATTGCTTTAATGCAATAATTATTGCTATTTCCATTAACCTTTTCTTTATGCTGGTGTCTGTTACCTTTTAAAGTGAAACTCAAATTGTATATCCTCTAGGAAGCCTTCCTGGGGTTGCCCACAAAAAAAAATTATTTTCTTCATTCCATGCACTAAGAACATGTTGCTCACAGACTTGCTCTGAATCTATTGCCATGTTCTATTGGAATCTATTGGTTGTGTTCCTTTTCTTTACAGAACGTTAGATGCTTGCAACAGAAAGTCATTTCTATACATAGTCGTATACCTACCATCTAATAAGGTGTAAAAACCACTGAGTTACCCTTTTTCGTTGACTGCCAGAATGTTCACAATTTAGTTTTATGTTCAAATTCTAGTAAGTATGCTTTGTGTACATGGTTTCAAAATTGGAAATTTTGAAAAGTGAATAACAAAATATTATGGAATGAAATAAATGAATGTGTTTCCATATAATAAGAATTTTACAGTATAGATGTCTACTAACATCCAAATGAGTAAATTGATAAATTATTTTTAAAAAATCCAAAAAAAAATTACCGATTACTTACTTCCTGAGGTAGCTGCATATAATTGCATAACAAGATAAGATCATAAACGTAAGCCATGATTGACTCAAACCTCAATTGAGCAGAGTGAGATGTTTAGTTGTTCTTTATTTGCATCCCCTATATTTTAGCAGAAAAGGCAAAAAAAAAAGGAAGAAATTTTTATGTTATGTATTTAAAGCAAAACTATATAACATTATGGATTTGAAATAAGTACAACAAATCTAATAATCACATTTGACTTAGTAGATCTAAATTTGAATATAGAAATGTGTACAGTTACCAGACAATGAATTAACCATACATCAGGTGTTGGGCTGAAATTAATGGACAAAAAAAAATAACAGTGAAACACTAATTGATACTGTGGCCAAACAACATTTTTGTCTACTTTTATAGCTTTGTAAATTTATAGAACTTTTAAATTTAAGAGAAAATGTGCATGTATACTTAAAACAGGGGTACTGACAAATCATCTAAAACAATAAACATTAGCTCAATTAATTAATGTTCAGGCATTTTGGTATATAAATCCTAAAGTAGCAACATTATAAACCTATATGAAATGTGTCTAGTTGAAAGAATTAAAAAAAATAAACCTTATGTCTTCTCTCAGCCTAAATTTTCTTATGCTGAAATGACCATATCCCACCATGGACTAGTCTACATTTCTTTCTTCCTGTTGCCATTCATCTGTGAAAAGCACATTTATACATTATTTATATTACTGAAATTTCCTAAAGAAGGTTTGCTCTTTTAAATTTCAGTGTGATTCCTTATCTGGCCTAGTCTTCCAGTAGTTTTTCTGAGCTGTGTGTTCTGTTCTTGTGAAGTATTTTCTAAGCAGTCATGTACTGTTGCACAAATGATCCCATATTTTTGAGGGATTCTTTTTAAACTCTAAATGCACCACAGTGTAATGCAAGATGTCTGTCTAAGACTATAAGTACTCTGAAAGGCTAACTTTCATGAGCATTTTTTCATTATATTTTTATTTATAATATTAAAAGTATCATGTGGTCAGAGTACAAAGGATTTTTAAGATAGTGAAAATATTCTGTTATACTGTAATGATGGCTACATGTCATTATACATTTGTCCAAACCCAAAGAATGCACAACACCAAGAGTGAACCCTAATGTTAACCGTAGACTCCCGATGATAATGCTTTGTCATTTTAAGTTAAGCAGTTGAAATCAATGTACCACTCGAGTGGGGATATTGCTAATAGGAGAAGCTATGTTACATGTGGGGCAGGACAAACACATGGAAAACTCTACCTTCTGCTCAACTTTAAAGCTGTTCTAAAAAAGTTAATTTGTTTTAAAAATAGCATTTTATTACCATAGGGAATATATCTGGAATGTATGTTCTTTCCTAAACATTCTTGTCACTAGAGGTACATCCTTGAACTGGCTGCCCATTTTACCTCATTTTACTTTTGCCTGTAACAGTTTTATGAAAACAGTGAAGGGTGACTTAATGTAGAAGAATAGACACTAGATTAGGATAAAGACATGAATTTTAGTCTAGACTCCATAACTTACTAGATAGAGAATTATACTATCACTGAAAATTTTAGGAACTTGGTTGCCTCACCTATAAAATAAAGATGATACTATCATTATCTATTATGAAGTCACCCGTGTCTTACAGAAATTACAATTTAAAAGCATAAAATAGAGGCACCTGGGTGGCTCAGTCAGTTAAATGTCCAGTTCTTGGTTTCAGCTTAGGTCATGATCTTGTGGCTTGTTGGGTTCAAGCCTGACATCAGTCTCTGTGCTGGCAGCACAGAGCCTGCTTGGGTTTCTCTCTCTGTCCCTCCCCCTACTCATGCTTTCTCTGTCTCTCTCAAAGTAAAAATAGACTTAAAAAAGAAAAAAGAAAAAACATAAAATAGTACATAAATGCTATGTACTGGTGACAGTAGTATTATTAACATTTTTATAAATATATATTTTCATTTTGGCTAAATTAGCTAAATGCTGTTAGTGGGCAAAAAGCAAAAATAAAAATAAATACAAAAACAAAAACAAAACTCCACAGTGCAATCTCTATTTAGTTTAGTCTACCAATTTAAAAAGAATTTGTAAAACAAAAATTAGAAAAGGGCTTACTTTTTATATCCTTCACTAGATGGAAATTAAATTTGTTAGAGATTAAGCGATGGCACAGTTAGCTTTTTAATTAACAGAATCATTTTAATGTTTTATTAATATAGAAAGCTATACCAAACCTCCATTAGAGTATACATTATAAAGAAGAGAAGCAAGGTGTCTTCTTCTGGTTTTAAAAAAGGAAGCAATGTGTTTTGGTCAAGTTTCCACCTCTGGAGCTAAAGAGCCTTGAGTTTGGAGACTGATTCCGGCAGTTGGTGCCTCTGTGACCTCAGGCAGGAAGCCCCACTTCACTTTCCCTACCTAGAATCAACAAAGAACTCCTTTCTGGCTGAGAAATCTTTGTGTGAATGTAGGAGAGGGGAGATAAGACAGAGGGCATAAATGTGATAAGGAAATACAGTGATTATGTTTTAGATAGTTTGGTAAATGTTCCTCAAAATTTTCTTACAGCTGAATCCTTTCATTTTATATTCTTCGCTGTACCTTTCTCTTGGATTTCAAACTTATTGAACTATTTTAAGGGTACTGTGTACAAATAGATTGCATGGAAATGCAGTTTATATATGTGGACACAAATGGTTTTAGGAGTAGAATAAAAAGTCATTACAGAAAGAGAAGACAATGCCAGTTCATCTAGATTCTTCCCTCAGTGCATTCCTGCATTGCCCCTTAGAGATGTTTTCCCATATTACTTTTGCTTTACATACCTAATATGGAGACTTTCTGAATACATTCTGTAGAATAAAGGAGCCAAGTTGTAACTTAAAAAATTGTTCACTGTCATGTAAGATTTTCCTAAAAATGCAGGTGTTGCAAGTATTTGACTGTGTACAATCTTTGTATTTACCAGGGGAAGGCTTTCTAGAGCTTGCACTTGCTGAATGTTTGTTAGGTGAAAGGTATTGCGCAAGGAGCTGGGTGCACTACGTTGAAATAATACAGTCTTCCAAGGACTCATTAAGGAATCACATTTGATCAGTGGGTTCTTTGTTTGTTTGCTTGCTTGTTTATTGATTTTGAAAGAAAGAGTAGAGGAGGGGCAGAGAGAAAGGGAGAGAGAATCCCAAATAGGCTTTGTGCTGTAGGCAGAGCCCATGATGTAGGGCTCAGACCCATGAACTGGAAGATCATGAAGCAAGCTGAAACCAAGAGTCTGATATTTAACTGACTGAGCCACCCAGGTGCCCCTGGAGTCTTTAGTTTTAAGATCATCTCAGATTAATAGTGATTATGACAGGTTATTTTTTTCTTGATTTAGTCAGCAAAAGACTAAATCACATAAATTTGGTGAAATACAAATACAGTAAAATTCAATAAAATGTGCCAGTCCTATGATAATTGAAAGGTGCATTTTCCTGGAATTCTAAAATATTTCTGCTCCTTTCATATTTGACTCATATTTCATCTCCCATTCCATGGGGCCCCATATACCCCAATGTGACCAAAAGCCTATTTAGTTACTTTTAATATATATTAAGATTTTTAATGAGTCTCATGCAAGTTTACCTATTTGTTAATTCTGTTAGCCTTCAGAACCAAGTTCAAGGTCATAATGAGGACTTTTTTTATACTTTTAAACTTTAGAGCAGACTGGTGTGTTGAGATTCTATGGATACTGAGTGGATTGGGAGTCATATAAAAGGGCTCAGAATAAACTTCAGTTACTTACATAAATCAGAAAAAATCATATGTTGTTTCTGATTTTAGCTGCAGTCATGATAATACCATGCTGAAAGACAGCTGGGTGGAGCAGATCATTCTGGCCTACATCCTTCATTGTACATCTCAGCAAATTCAATCTGCATATATCCAGAGTTGTGTTCCTAAGACTCTGGGACATGTTATCCCTGATTTATTCTCCTCTTTCAATGCTTCATTCCAAGACATTCAGTCTTTTTCTGCCATCATTCCTCTTTTTTCTTCCCAACCCCCAACTACATCTATTTCTAACTCATGCTAACCAAAACTATTCTCCACTGCCTACTGTGAATTACTTTGTTTGGGGGCTCCAGTATTATAGTAGGAAGTATGTTTTACAAATAAATCTTCCTTGAAATGAATGTTTCACATTTGTGTAGGATTTAGGAAATTTAGGAAAATATAATAATTACCAGTACTGTAAACAATTGTATATTCATGTACAAGTAATTATTCGTTTTTCAGATGGATGTGGAGACACAATTCAAGGCACATTTGTGTATTTGGACTATATAGATAATGCATAACTTTATCCATTCATCAGTTGATGAACATTTAGGCTCTTTACACAATTTGTCTATTGTTGATAAAGAAATTGTGGTTTATATACACAATGGAATACTACATGGCAATGAGAAAGAATGAAATATGGCCTTTTGTAGCAACGTGGATGGAACTGGAGAGTGTGATGCTAAGTGAAATAAGCCATACAAAGACAGATACCATATGGTTTCACTCTTATGTGGATCTTGAGAAACTTAACAGAAACCCATGGGGAAGGGGAAGGAAAAAAAAAAAAAAGAGGTTAGAGTGGGAGAGAGCCAAAGCATAAGAGACTCTTAAAAACTGAGAACAGGGGCGCCTGGGTGGCGCAGTCGGTTAAGCATCCGACTTCAGCCAGGTCACGATCTCGCAGTTCGTGAGTTCGAGTCCCGCGTCAGGCTCTGGGCTGATGGCTCAGAGCCTGGAGTCTGTTTCTGATTCTGTGTCTCCCTCTCTCTCTGCCCCCCCCCCCCCCCGTTCATGCTCTGTCTCTCTCTGTCCCAAAAATAAATAAATAAAAAATGTTGAAAAAAAAATAAAAAAAAAAAAACTGAGAACAAACTGAGGGTTGATGGGGGGTGGGAGGGAGGGGAGGGTGGGTGATGGGTATTGAGGAGGGCACCTTTTGGGATGAGCACTGGGTGTTGTATGGAAACCAATTTGACAATAAATTTCATATATTGAAAAAAAAAGATAATGCATAACTTTGTCAAATAAGTATAGCAGTATTGAAAAATTTTTGAATAAAACTTACAAATAAGATTATATTTTGGAAATTTACCTGATTGATAAATGTAATTAATAGTTCTTAATCTTCATAAGAATATGTCCAGCTTCTAGTTTGGTTTTCAGCTGATATGATGATAATGACTTTCATTCGAATTATGCTTAAAAGTTTATCAGTGATTTCTACTCTGTTATACATTTCAAGCCCAATAATCATTTGTTAAATTATATATTTCTCTTTATTTTATAAGTGGAGACACTGTGACTGAGAAAGATGAGGTAAGACAAGCATGGATCCAAAATTTAATCAAGATTTCCGTCAGCCCCTGAATAGACAGGGATTTTTCTACTGTGACATACTGGACAGCCATAGATTTTTTAATGTAATTGCACAGCACACTTTTGAACCCCATGACAATCTATTTTTTAATTATTTTAAGGTTTATTTATTCATTTTGAGATAGAGAGTGTGTGTATAGGCAGAGGAGGGGCAGAGAGAGAGAGGGAAAGAGAGAAAGAATCCCAAGCAGGCTCCACACTGCCAGCACATAGACTCACATGGGGCTTGAATTCACAAACCCTGAGATCATGACCTGAGCTGAAATCAAAAAAGTCAGACGCTTAACTGACTGAGCCACCTAGGTGCCCCAACCTCATGACAATCTTTAAAAATTCAGTGGCTTTGCATCCCTTTATTCCAAGATAGATACCATTTTTACTGGGGAATTATCAAGGCATTCAAAAGTAGCCTGTTTACAGAAGATCTGTCTGTATTTAACTCATAATTTTGTCTTTTGTAGATGATGGTGATCATTCCTGTGGGGGTAGGAATAAGAGGTGTTAATGGAAGGGGGACAAATTCTGCCTCTGAAACTGAGATCTGACATTGAACCTTTTCTCATGTCGTATCTGTATGATATTGAAGGAGTTAGGCAACCTGTCTCTCCGATTTCCTCATCTGTGAGAGGTTGATACCCATTATTGCCTCAAAGATTATATAAGACTGTGAAGATTAGATGATCTAAACTATGCAAAAAAAGCCAAGCCCAGTACTTGTAATAGAGTAGATTTTTAATAAATAGTACGTTTAACTTTCCTGTTCCTTCATGAAAGGTAATTCCACATTGTTTGGCATTCTTGTGTTTAAGAACTGTTGGTGGTGCATTTTAAGTAATTAAAACTCTCCAAACAATAGTTAGTATATTAGCAGTAATTACAACACAAAACTACGGCTGTGTCTAGATAAAGTATATAAAATAATTCATTATCTATGTAGAGCTGTTAACTCCATAAATGTAGCTCTTACTCAAAATGTAAGTTCCTGTGTTTTCTGTGTTGCCAGACAGATGCTGTGTTATGCATCATACTTCTAAACAGGTGGTGCTTAGCACTACAGTTTCTAGAAAGCTACTCAATTCACCACCCTAATGTTGTAATCCCTGCATCATCATCACCATCATCACCATTATTGTCATCATTCTTCTCCTTCTTATCATCATTTCTAACATATATTGAGTGTTTACTATCTGACAGGTCCTGTTAGCTAAATGCTTTATACGACTTGCCTTATTAATTCCTCATCACTACTCTTCGGAGGGTGCTATCATTAAACTAATAGTATAAATTAGAGTAGCAAGTCTTATTGTGGTTAGATAATCCATCCAAGGTCAAGACCCAGTAGGTAGTGCAGTTAGGATTTGAATATAGACAGTCTTATTTAGGAGTCCGTTATGCTTCTATGTCTTCATTAGGCCATAATGTTCACATTTATAGTCCGTGGTGGCAAAAATATATTTACATATTGATCAAAACTTGAGAACAGAAATGCAAAAATCTTAGTTTCATTTAAATTCCCGTAAGTACAATAGTATGTTTTAGAGGTATAATCTTGGAGACAGGCAGGTTAGGACAGACAGAGAGGTTCCCAGTGACTGAGAGCATTTTAGTAACATAGGGTTGAGAAGGTTCAAGAATATTTTAACTTATTTTGAGAGAGACAGAGACAGAGAGAGAGGAGAATCCCAAGCAGGCCACGTGTTGTCACTGAACCATGAGATCATGACCTGAGCCAAAATAAAGAGTTGGAATCTTAAGCAACTCAGCCACCCACACACCCTTCAAGAATTTTTTAGGACCAAACTTTAGTATGCCTTAAAGCAATCTACTTAGATGAATGTTTCAAATCCCCAGACCTCCTCAGATCACGAAATGCAGCCTTTCTTTTTTATACTGTCCTAATCTCGGTTTCATGTGTACTGGTCTCCATGTGTTCTATTGTACCAACAAAATTATAAACTCTTCAAGGACAGTGACCAAGATTTCTGCTCTTTTGGAGTGTTACACAACCTATCATTTGCTGAGTGTGAATTATCTATGTGAAGTATCTGTTTGGTGTAAATGGAAGAACTGTGTATTAGAAAACCATGTTTTCAGCCTCAGGCCTGGCTCTTACTACCACTGTTACCTTAGACATGCTGCTTTCTTTGAAACTTCAAAATCAGGGAATAAGGTAGTAGACAAAAAAAAAAAAAAGACATGGTTGAAAACTGCTGTGTCAAAAGTTTATAAACCTGCTTTCAGTAATTCCTTTAAAAAATTATTAAAGCATGTATATATTCCTGTGCTCTCAAACATGTATTTAATAAATAATTATTATATTATAAACTATTAGCTTTAACTTATTTAACATTATTATATAACATTATCTAACCTCATGTATACATGATTATATTTACCATTGAGCCATTTCCATATCTAGGTATGAGTAAATTAGTTTTAAAGACACTATACTATTTAATCCTTAGAACAAATCTTTAACTTTTTAAATGTTTATTTATTTATTCTGAGAAAGAGATAGAGAGTAGGAGAGGGGCAGAGAGAGGGAGACAGAATCCTAAGCAGCCCAATGTGGGACTTGAACCTATGAACTGTGAGATCATGACCTGAGCTGAAATCAATAGTCGGACATTTAACTGACTGAGCCATCTAGGTGTCCCCTTAAAATGAGTATTATTATTCCCAACTTGTAGAGGTACAAACTGAGATATTGATTTCAGTTAGCCAACCTACCCCAAAATACGGAGTTAATAACTGGAATATGTTCAATAGTTTAACATGTTTATGGATTGTAGAGCATGTTAATGGCTCAAATAGGACAAAATAAGTTATATTATTCTTTTTATTAGGAAGTATGCTTTGAAGTTCAAGCAACAAATTTTAAAACAATTGGTTAGTTTGTTTAGTTCTTCTCAGGGCTGGCTACATAATTTCCTGGGCCCAACAGAAAATGAAAATGTAGGTTTTCTTGTTCACAGATTATTAAGAATTTCAGTATGGGGACAAAAGAACATTAAATCAAGAGTGAAGACCTTGTGATAAAAGATTAATATCCAAAATATATAAAGACCTTATAAAACTCAACACCCCTAAAACCAAATAATACCATTAAAATTGGGCAGAAGACATTAACAGACACTTCTCCAAAGAAGACATATAGATGGCCAACAGATACATGAAAAGATGCTTATCATCATTTATCATCAGGGAAGTGCAAATCAAAACTACAATGATGTATCACCTCACACCTAGGGTAAACTCAACAACACAAGAAACAGTAGGTGTTGGTGAGGATACGGAGAAAAAGGAACCCTCTTGCACTGTTGGTGGGGATGCAAACTGGTGTAGCCACTGTGGAAAACAATATGGAGGTTCCTCAAAAAGTTAAAAATAGAACTACTTTATGATCCTGGAATCACACTATTGAGTATTTACCCAAAGAATACAAAAATGCTCATTCAAAGGGTTACATGCATCCCTGTGTTTATAGAATGAATTATTTACAACAACCAAATTGTAGAAGCAGCCCAAGTGCTAATGATTGATGAATGGATAAGGAAGATATGTTATTTATATATACACACACATATACATACAATGCAATATTAATCAGCTATAAAAATGAATGAAATCTTGCCATTTGCAATGACATGGATAGGACTAGAAAGTATAATGCTAAGTGAAATAAATCAGTCAGAGAAAGACAAATACCATATGATTTCACCCATATGTGAAATATAAAAAAAACAAAACAAACGAGCAAAGGGGAAAAAAAGAGAGAAAGAGAGAAACCCAAGGAGCATACTTTTAACTATAGAGAAAAAACTGTTGGTTATCAGAGGGGATGTGGGTGAGTGGGGATTTGGGTGAAACTGGTGATGGGGATTAAGGAGTTCATTTGTTGTGATGAGCACCAGGTGATTAAAATAAAAACTTAGAAAGAGAGAGAGAGACTTTGTGAGCATGGTACCCAGTGCAATTGCACAGATCACCATGAAGCCAGCCCTGGTCCTTCTCTAAAGGGCATGAAACCAAGTTTTTAAAAATTGTTTATTTATTTTGAGAGAGAGCGCAGAGTAGGGGTGGGTGGTTAGAGAGAGAGAGAGAGAGAGAGAGAGAGAGAGAGAGAGAGAGAGAGA
>NW_024412411.1:10316514-10318012 GCF_014898765.1 Herpailurus yagouaroundi | reverse complement strand
AGAGAGAGAGAGAGAGAGAGAGAGAGAGAGAGAGAGAGAGAGAGAGAGAATCCCGAGCAGGCTCCAATGCTGTCAGCAGAGCACAACATGGGGCTCAATCTCACGGTTCCTGAGATCGTGACTTGAGTCGAAATCAAGAGTTGGAATGCTTCACTGACTGAGCCACTCACGCATCCCCAAATAAGTTTTTATAGACCCAAGAATATGTGTCTTTTGTGATTAATAAAAGGGATGAAAGTGCTTCCATATACGAAGAAACTGTGAAGATCTATATGCTATTTTCTTTACAATGCAGTTTGATTATTTGACTCCTATTTGAAGCAAAAACTCCTTAGCAAAAGAATGTGATGAAGCTTCTACTCTTTATCATCCTCCTCATTACTATCAAGTCCAACTACACCATTTTAATCATTACCTTTATTATTAATCATCATTATCCGATTATATTCTATGGCCAGCAACTATAATATAACTAAGAAATCACCACCTGATATAATCCTAAACAAAATATCTATGAAGTTCAATGGCAAAGACATTTGTCAAGTACCATATGTCTTGAAATAATAGAGCATGGGTTTCAACCAGATATCTTGGGTTCCAAAGCCCAGGGTCTTGCCTGCATAATATTATCAGAAGAAAATCTTAGCAAGCAATGTTAGGAGATTTCATGTTTATAATTAGATTATACAAACATTCTTTTCTAAACACTAAAAGTTTCATCCTGAGAAATGTGTTTCTGTTGTTTTTCTTACAGTTTTTTTTTTCTCTTGTTAAGGAACAGAACAATTTATCAAAAAGATTTAGGAGCAGACATAAAGGAATAGCAAGGCTTAAATCTCTACAAGATAATTTCTGTTTCTTTATTCCATTTGAGTAGAGAGAGGAATTAAATGTACTTTGGGAAAGAAAGTTGAATGATTTGTTGTTTTTGGTTTATTTGTTTTGGAATTATGAAATTCAGTTATCCATGTGTGTAATAATTCAGGTAATTTTGTTTAAAACACACACATAAATGTTAGAATTTTCAATTTGAAGGTCAAAAGACTATTTGCATATGAATTGTCCTTCAAAAGTTATTGAAAACATCCCTAATTTATATTTCTATAAATATTAATATTTCTATAAAATTAATTAGAATATTAAGGCTAAATTGAAAGTTTATTGTCTTTCATTCTTCAAGAAGATGGTTTAATTTATTTGATTTTATTAAGTTTGGTTTGATATACCAATGCTCTTCTTATATAAATCAAAGCAGCATCATTGAATTGTGAAAGTGTGATTTCCAAATTATATTAGAAAACTATTACATGGAAATATAACTTTTAACAGCATACCAGTTAAATCTCTATAAAAGAAAATATTCTAACTCCCCTGTGTCTTCTCTACTTTTCTAATATGTTAACGTGACAAAATTATACTTACTTCCATTTAACCAGTTCAACCGGTTAAATACACACACACACACACACACACACACACACACACACACACACACACA
>NW_024412411.1:10240327-10316504 GCF_014898765.1 Herpailurus yagouaroundi | reverse complement strand
ACACACACACACACACACACACACACACACACACACACACACACACACACAAGTGTGGCTACCATCTAACTGAAAGCCTGCATCTCCTATTTCCCTTTGTTTCTCTGTATAGTCTTAGGTCACTCCTTCTCATCACTCCTTAGAATTCCTGGTACATATTATTCTGGTAAAGTCACTTAGGTTGCCTCCAACACTTACTGTCAACAATGTGATGAGCACCTTCACCTGTCTCCTTGGACTCCTTTGTTAGGTTTTGTTTGGTGGATAAAACCAGAAATAGAATGGAGGAGGCAGAGGGCTCATATTTAATTTTGTTTTTCCAGAGTGTTCTCTAAATGGTTATGTCACTTTTAACCCACATTAACAAGTACTTGGTTGTAATCAAAAGCATTTTGTTTTTTTGTCAGCTCATAAGTAAATACCTCATCTTTAAAACATTTGCTAATTACTAGTGAGGTTGAACATTTCTTGATATTCTTATTAGGCATATAGGCTTTTTGGTTGATAAATTACCTGTTTTCTATTCTTTGACTATTTTTACATTACTTTTATGCCTTTTCTTCACTGATCTTCAGGTGTTCCTTAATGTAGTCTAAAAATATCTAGAATATCAATTTACAGCAGGGAATCCATCTGTTTACCATGTATATTCTACTGCATTTAATACTTTTAGTTTAAATTTCATATATATCCTTAAGTCATCTGGAATTTACCTTGTGTATATGGCAAGAGATAAGACTCTAATTAATTTTTCCCCTGTAAAGGCAGCAAAATATAATGGATACATGATAAGACTTCATAGCCAATCCATTGAGTTTGTATCCTGACTATTACTTGTTGTCATAAACTCTGGGTCTAGAGTTCTTTCTTGTCCAGCAAGAAAGCAGAACACAGGGTTAAAATATGAGAGATAGCTGGGGCACCTGGGTGGCTCAGCTGGTTGAGTGTCTGACTTCAGCTCAGGTCATTATCACTTGGTCCCTGAGTTCAAGCCCTGCTGACAGCTCAGAGCCTGGAGCCTGCTTTGGATACTCTCTCCCTCTCTCTCTGCCCCTCCCCGACTCATGCTGTGTTCTCTCTGTCTCTCACAAATGAATAAACATTAAAAAAATTAAAAAAAAATTTTTTTTTAATGTGAGAGATGGCTAATGTCCGGGAGAAGATAAGAGCCCCGATTAAGGGTCCTTGCTCCTTTTTTGTCAGGATCAGAAGGCTTACAAACATGGTGATGGACATGCACAAAGAGACAGTGAAACTGTGAACATTAATTCATGGGCGTGAGGGAAAGGGGGTTTGGAGAATATGCGATGTTAGAGGTTTGGGTTAATACAAAACAAAATCAGTGCTGAGTGGAAGGTTGTTTACAGCAGACTTAAGGCATCACCTCTGTTTACCTAAAGTGGTCTAGGTGACAAGAAAGAGCATGCTACCTCTGGATCAACAAGGCACCTTTCTTTTGTGAATTAGGTCCTCTGTGCTGGGCACCCCACAGTGGTCTATAGCCCTATTTACCTGTTTACCTAATTTGGTCCTTTCTTCCTGTGAAAGCAGCTCTCTGCTATTGGACTAAATTGGGGGCCATTTCCACCCTGAATACCTATTCTTGTTTACCTCATATACCTTTGTTCTATACTGGGGACTTTGCCCTGCCTTCTCTATACCTATTTACCTAATCTTGTTTACCCAAACTTGGGTGTAAGCATCCTATGGCTTTCTAATTATTTATGCCTTGTTAACCCATCTGTGCAAGCCCAGGGAATTCATTCTAAACTTATTCCCCACACTTGTGTGTCACTTAGTGCAATTTTCTTAACTCCAGTCCGTACCTCAGTTTCCTGATCTTTAAAAATGCACAAATAATGCTTATCTTATAGCACTGTCTCATCAAAAGAGTTAGTAAATTTGAGGTGTTTAGATCATTATCTGACACATTTTGAATGCCACATAAGTACTGTTATTTCTTAATTATTACATCACCATCATTATTATTAAACAATGAACTGATATTTCCAACATTCTTTTACAAAATAACTCACTCTACATTGATATACTGATTTTTTTATGCTACCTCCATTATGAACTAATTTTTAAAAAATAGCATAGGTAACTTGCTGAACTCCTATTCTAACACACTGGCTTATTTTTCTTTTGTTTTAATTGTATGAACTTGTTTAATTTAATGTGGCTCTAAATGTCTTAATAGCTGGTAAATGAGACCTCTTGTCATTGATATTCTTTCTCAAATCGTGTTACTATTGGTACACTATTATTCTGTCATACAAATTTTAGAACTAACTTATTAATTTTTCAAAAATCTTGTATTTTTATTAAAATTATTTTGAAATTATCAATGTGGAGAGTATTGAAATCTTTATAATACTAAGTCACTATATTTGGTGTGGTATTATTCTCAGTATATTTGTATTTTGTATTATGTCCTTTATAGAGTTTCATAACCTTCTTCAAAATAATTGGATTAATTTCTAGATACATTATAGTTTTGTTGCGAAAGCAAATGGTTATATTATCTCTTTTATTTTCAGCTTGGATTTACTGGTGAAAAGGAATAAATAATTTATTTTTGAACCTTAGCCTTATATCTGTCACGTTTTTGAAATTTTGTGATTCTAACAATTGTTCTATTATAGGTTATCATGTATATTTAGATAATTACTGTTTTCTTCTTCCTTTTGAATCTATATTGCTTTGTCTATATAAAATTATTACATCAACAAAAGACAGTGTAGGGCAACTTTATTTTCTTCTGTTTCTTTGTTGATTTTAAGAGCTTTAAAAAGCTTTAGCTGTTAATTCTGTAACAATACTTTCTGAAAATTATGTGTACTATTTCTACATCTTTTTTAAATGCTTTCTTGATGAAATTAGAGGAAAGCCATAGAAATACTACAGATCTAAAATAGTTCATTGCCCCTTTTTACCTAACGCTTTGTTTTCATGATCAGAAAATAATATAAAATCTCAATACAAAAAGTTTCTCAGTGCCAGAACAAAGAAGTAAATAAAATATTCTTTATATATCTAAGAAAATAGTGACAAGTAGAATTCATAATAGTGACAAGAAAGAATTCATAATAACCTGTATATGTTCGTGTATGCGTGCATTTGTGTTTGCTGTTTTATTACTAAAATTTTGTAGTAGTGCCTACCTGAGATAGATGTGCTTTCTAATAAGCTCAGTCATCAAGTGCCCCAAGTTCCAAGAAATAGCATTTGACATATTTCAGACAGAAAGTTGACTGAAGAGATTTGTCAGCTTGATTATAACCTTTTTATTCTGTCTCCTATTGTGCTTTGACATGTAATACCAGTATTGTTCTGTTGCCTACAATTTGCATCCATGTAAGTCATAATAAGAAGAAAGCATCTGTGCCCCTATGCTGTGCAAAGCTACTGAGGCATTGCTGCAGATCAAGCAAATGACACACAATCAAAATTGAATCTACCATGTTGCTCTACTTCTTATTTTGTTAAAAGCATTAATATTAAGCAAAGTGCTTTCACATTTGTAATCTCTGTAATGCTCACTGCAAGCCCAGAGATAAGCAGGACAGCAATCATGAGCTTCATTTGACATTGAAAAAGGTGAAGTTCACAAAAACTGATGAACTGGAAAGTAGCAGGGTTGTGACCTGAAACCAAGACATGTTTATTCCAGTTCAGTGCCTTTTCCCAAGGCAATGAGGAAAAAGTGTATCCATTGTTTCACTCCTTTCTTCAGCTTGGTGCCATGGAATTTTGGAGAACTGTCTTTGAAAAAGGAAAGAAAAATATGTAACACTTGAAAATAACTTTCAAAAATTCTTCTAAAATGGTTTGAATATTTTTTTATTTTTCTATATGAAATTTATTGTCAAATTGGTTTCCATACAACACCCAGTGCTCATCCCAACAGGTGCCCTCCTCAATACCCATCACCCACCCTCCCCTCCCTCCCAACCCCCATCAACCCTCAGTTTGTTCTCAGTTTTTAAGTCTCTTATGGTTTGGCTCCCTCCCTCTCTAACTTTTTTTTCCTTCCCCTCCCCCACGGTCTTCTGTTAAGTTTCTCAGGATCCATATAGGAGTGAAAACATATGGTATCTGTCTTTCTCTGTATGACTTATTTCACTTAGCAGAACACTCTCCAGTTCCATCCACGTTGCTACAAAAGGCCATATTTCATTCTATCTCCTTGCCATGTAGTATTCCATTGTTTATATAAACAACGATTTCTTTATCCATTCATCAGTTGATGGACATTTAGGCTCTTTCATAATTTGGCTATTGTTGAAAGTGCTGCTATAAATATTTTTTTTTCATTCACTTTCTTTTTTTTTTTTTAATTATTTTTTTTTTCAACGTTTATTTATTTTTGGGACAGAGAGAGACAGAGCATGAACGGGGGAGGGGCAGAGAGAGAGGGAGACACAGAATCGGAAACGGGCTCCAGGCTCTGAGCCATCAGCCCAGAGCCCGACGCGGGGCTCGAACTCACGGACCGCGAGATCGTGACCTGGCTGAAGTCGGACGCTTAACCGACTGTGCCACCCAGGCGCCCCATTTTCATTCACTTTCTAAAATAGCTTACTGATACTTGAAGAGCTATCTACATTTTCTTTGTATCAAGTACAAATTTGAAGGTTTAAACCAGTAAGACTTCAACTGGAGAAGAATCAGCAAGAGATCTACATACAGAGATTATTGCAAGGACTTGGCTGTGTGGTTACAGGGGCTTGCTAGGCAAACCTGGAATCCATTGAGCAGATTGTCAAGAAGGAGCTAGAACTCTGGGGCATAAGCTGAAGCTACTGTTCTCCAGTGCAGTTCCCCCTTTGAGGACTGTTCTGCTTTTAAGGCCTTTTGGTTGACTGAATCAAGCCCATCAAGTAGCTCTAGGATGATCTCCCTTAGCTAAAGTCAACTGATTATGGACTTTAATCACACCCACAATAAATCCTTACAGCAGTACTTAGATTAATGTTTGAGTCTGCCTGGGAACAGTAGCCTTGACAGGATGACATAAACAAAATCACAGTGTTGAAGTAGAATTCACACAGACAAGAAACATTGACTTGGGGATTGAGAAAAGATCTTGCCTTGGTTATCAGTTCTCATGGTGATTTGCTATTTTTTTTTCTCAACACTTTCTTAGCCACCTTTCTTTATCCACAAAGTAGGCATGATATTAAGCTATTTGAACATTACTAAGATTAAATGACATGATTATTCGTGTGTAAAGATTTCTTCAAATTTCCAATCTAAATTAGATTTCCATGTTATACTCTTACCTAGCATTTTCCTTACCTAGATATACTCTTACCTAGATATACTCTAGTTATACTCTTACCTAGATATTTTCCTTTATATCAATTAATTCAGTATAATTGAATATATAATTGTGTATGTTTATATTTGATTTTCTTCTTAGATTGTAAGCTTCAGATTCATTAGTACCATATTCTTTTTGCTTATCATTGCGTCTGTGTAAATTTTCTTCTAGCTATGTCATTCTCTAAGAAGTCCAATACCAGATCTTAACATTTCATTTTATTTTTTAATGTTTATTTATTTATCTTGAGAGAGAGAGAGAAAGAAAGAGAGAGAGACAGTTCACTCATTTTGAAAATGAATTTTGAAAATGAATTTTGAAAACTCACTCAGGTGAGTGGGGTAGGGTCAGAGAGAGGGAGAGAGAAACCCCAAGCAGATCAATTGTGATCAATGCAGAGCCTGATGTGGGGCTTAATCTCAGGAATTGTGAGATTATGACCTGAGCCAAAATCAAGAGTAGGATGCTTAGACTGAGACACCCAGGCAACCCCCCCAGATCTCAACATTTTGATCAGAAAAATAATATAAATAGGCATTGATTTTTGTCAAGTGCTAGCAAATTTAAGAAGCCAAGCTATCTATATAGCAATGGATTCCTCTGACCTAAGGTTAATTTTCTTGGGTGGAGTCTACTAAATACTGCAAAATATACCAAGATCTCTGGTTTGTGCTTTAGTAGTATAGAATATGACAATTTATCCAATTGGTACAAATGATAAATAAACCTAGATAATTGAGCTCTGGTCCTATCTTCTCTGAACCATGAAATGCAATTTAGAATTTGCTCTTTCAAACTAAAATAAGGGGAAAAATGGAAGCAAACAAGGACTGGGGAAGCTGTTCTCTAATCCTGCATTCTAAAATCTGGGCCTTAGCAGAGCCCTCTGACAGCTGTCATTGCAAATCAAATACCCTGATAAGTAGAACTCTTTTCATTTCAGCAGTGCTGACATGGTTCAGAGAAGATTATGTCTGATAATAGAAATTCAAATAATGACAACTTTGTTACCTCCTGTTCATCCCTTCAACTGAGTGCCAAAAAGACTGGTCCTATCCTAGAGGTGGGATTCGGTCTATGAACATCAATCAAAAAAATGCCTCCTGACCCCAGGTTATTTACATCAACACTCAACCTTCTTCACTCTCTGGGAGGTTAAGAAAACTGCGTCTAAGGAGGTATACAACATGATTGAATTTGCTCAAGGTCATGTCACCAGTTGATATGGGTATTGGATATGACAGCTCCATTTCCCAGTCTCCCCACTAGTCAGGACTATATTCTCCATCTTGTGCTGGAGCAAAAGATCAAAAGCAGGGGTGGACACTAAGATGTCCTTTCTCATTTTCAAATCATCAAAATTATTTTCTGGAAAAGAAGCAGAATTTTAAATAGTTAATGACAGAAGAGTAAGAATCATATGATTACTGACACGGAGAAATCCAGGAAAAGGCAAAGAGGGAACAAACATTGAATGTACCAGGGAGAAGGCAACAGACAGCGGTAAGATAAGGTTTTCCTGAATGGTAGGATACAAAAATCATATGACATCAACATGAATCAAAGTTGCTCCTGCTTTTTAAAATGTGGAAGTTACAAGATACCTGTACTATGAAATGGAATGGTTATTATAATTATGTGATTATGTTACAGAAGTTTTTATTTTAGGTTTCCTTTTAATTGTAAGCTGTCAGTACATTTATAATATAATATATAATTACCAAAGCAAAAGAGATTTATGCAGAACTGTTAAGATACGTATCTCTCCTCTAAAGTAAGATGCAGTAATGTTTTGCACTGGGACATGCATTGACATGTCAGAAAATGATCAGATCCCAAAGGCAGGGCTCTCGCTCCTAGATATTTTTCTCATGTTTTGCCTACCATGCATTCATTTACAGAAGGTTGATTCCTTTGTGATATAGCCGTGAGCACACTCTCCCAAGAAGTAGATGATTCACATGTAATTCTAACTCTACTATGATTTTGGCAAATCAGACCCCTTTTCCCAAGCTGTTAAATGAAGATCATAATACAGAGTTACCTAATCTTATTGTACAGTTTTGAGGCAGTGACTATAAACATGCTTTAAAAACCATAGCTACTGTGGGCGCCTGGATGGCTCAGTCAGTTGAACGTCCGATTTTGGCTCAGGTCATGGTCTCACGGTTCATGAGTTTGAGCCCCACCTCAGGCTGCTGGCAGCTCGGAGCCTGAAGCCTCTTTGGATTCTGTGTCTCCCTCTCTCTCTGCCCTCCTCTGCTCATGCTCTGTCTCTGTCTCTCTCTCAAAAATAAACATTAAGAAATTTTTTAAAAACGTAGCTACTGTATGTTACATACTTATTACATTAATTAGTTGTAATAAACCTTGGCTTAAAATTTGATTTTATTTCTTCCTTTGAGAAAATATCCAGTATTTCGTTCTCTTATTTATGCACTGCACTATTCTCCTCCTTCTTGTTAAGTAGCCAATTCAGGTGTGAATCCTTGTGATTCTTTCTAAGCCAGCATGTTCGTTTGCCTAACACGTTCTGTTTTTCTTTTCTGTGTCCTCATGTTTATGCAGTTTGGCAGTGCTCTAAATTGAATGTCATTTTCCAAACACATTTTCTTAGATTTGCATGGAGAGAACCAATATCATCTCCCCCTTCAAACTCCATATAAATTGCCTTTGTCTTTCTGATACTATGTCATGTTGTAAAGATACACCCAGTTTGTATGTTTAGAATGCCAAGTGGAACTGGGTTCGGGATTCACAGTTTTGGGTTCTAGTCCCAAATTTGTCACTAGCACCCTTGCGACATTTTTTGTGACTTGAGGAATTTAACTCATTAATTTATTCATGTAGAGAAATAAGTAAAACATAGTTCTTATTCTCATTGAATTCACAGTCTAATAGTACAAACAAATGCAAATAGATCAGCAAAGTACCAAGTGGTAATTGGAACCTGTGCGAAGCACGTGAGAGCCCTGGTTGAGTGGTGAGAGCCTATGGTGAGTTCTTCTTAATGGGTTTATCAGAGGAGAAAGTTTTTTTTTTTTTTTTTAACTGGATTGTAAAGTCTGAATTATATTTCTAGGAACAGAAAAGGAAGTATCTTGACGTAGGGGTGCATGAAAATTTTATGGAGCAATAAGGAGAAGAGATAGAGATGAGGCTACAGAGATGCAACGGTATGACTGCTTGTGAACTTGCAGCTGGTAGCCCACGAGGGTGTGGGCGCCGTCTCCTGTACTCCAGACCCTGCCCTTCTCTCCTGAGTGACTCTGTCTCTTTAGTGAATATCTCTTTCTCCTGCATCATCAACTTTAGAACAACCCCTATTTTTCTTATTATCACTAAGCAAAATTTATAATTATGTACTTATTTATATGATGTTTTGCTTCTTTGCCATAGTATGTGTCTCTCACCAGATATACCATGAGGTCAGAAACTATGTGTGTTTTCATTGCAGTGTAACCAGCATCTTTCAGATACGTGATAGATATGTTTTGAAGAAATGAATAAATCAATACACACAGAGCGGAAACGCATTAATATTCCATGCAGGAGATTTGCATGATCCTATTTCTGCTAGTTCTGTTTTGAAATGATCACAGCAATTGCAGTACGAAAGGTAAACTGAAGGGGGAAGACAAAAGGCATGACTAGCAAAAAGCAAAATAATTAAACTCATGCATTAAAATGATTAAGTTACTTTTCCTTAAAATGACTAATAAAGATGCATACCAAAAACAATACCAGTGATCAGGCAGCTAAGAATTTGTTTCTGCTTTCCTCTTTGGGTGCTATGTCATCTCAGGACCCTTAATCTTTCAGGATGTCAAATTCATCACTTATGACGTTAACTAATTAAAAGTTAATTATCTCTAAATCCGTATGTAGCTTTAATATTCCATGTTAGTGATAGTCCATAACTAACAAAATAGTTAACAAAGTGACCTAAAGAATACTGAAAAGGAAATAGAAACAGAAAGAATTTTGGAAGAAATACAAACTCTTACATAATGGCACGTATTTCTCGAATGCGTTACTTGTGTCTATTAGTCATCTTGGATTACCTTTTTATTCTGTTTTAGACCATTCTATATTTGTGTCTGGGTGTAATATTTGCACTGGACATCAGATATAAGTGTGAAAATGTCTTATTCTTTCTCACAGTCATATCTGTCACATCTGGGTGTTCAGGTTGTGTACTATACAAAGAAGGCACAACCGAGGGCTATGCCATTCACATCTTAGACACGGAGATTCTGGGCTTTCAAGTAGTAGAGCAGCAATAAATTGACCTATGTAAACCCTACCTGCTTAAATCTACCTTGCAGCCATTCATGTTCAGCTGTGCCTTTGTTCCAACTATGTTCCAGATGTACCCTGAGGTTGCTTTCTCCTGCCTACCCACTGATTTCTGAGGCCAAAATCTTCCCTTTCGTCCAATTCTGAATCTGACACAGTCATCTCAACCTGAGTCGGGGTGGCATGGCACAAAACATGTTCTGTAGTAATGGCATTTGCGTCCTTGTAGTATCAGGGAGTGTGTGGGAAGGCTAATTTTTGGGCATGTGTGCACATGTATAGCTAGTGTTCTGCTTTTGGATTCTGAAAAGGTTTCCTGAGCCAGCTGTTGAGGGTATGAAAAAATATAATTTAATTTTTTTTTCTAATTTGCACAAAAGTATATTTTGGTTCAGCAGAAATCCTTGTCTTTCCTTAAATAAATGTTCTTTTTAGTGTAGCCACAGGTTGAGCCCTTACTCTCATCTGAGCCTCTGTTTGCATGTGACCATGCTTTTGCTAATTAACTGTGGCCATTACTACTGATTTTCCACCTTCTTTCTAGTACAAAGGGACCTGAATGATTCATCTCTTTTTTGCCTCATTCTACAGTTATGCTAGTTATGTGCTAGTTAGCAGTGTATTGAGAACAACATTGGGCATAAGGCAAACAGGGTTTTTAAAATTACAGTGTATCAAACTACTACAGTAGTCTTTTGAGGAAACTTGATTCTTCCAAAATTGACATTTAAAGATATGTGCAGGCCAATTTTGATAATGAGGTAAACTTCTTGCTCTGTTTGTCAGTGACCACACATACAAACAGATGGCTTATAAAGAGAGCTGGAGTACCTAACTCATTCATCATTAGGCAAGGCATGTATTCAGATTTTTTATGTGTCACTCAATGCTTTCAAAAATAATTTAAAATACATACACTATAGATGATGAAGGGATAAAGAAAAAAAAAGAAAACAAGAAAATGGTTACATACACACATATACACACAGGAGTATTCTGCCATAAAAAAAAAAAAAAAAAAAAGAACAAAATCTTGCCTTTTGCAACAACAAGGATAGACCTTGAGGGTGTTATGCTAGGCAAAGTAAGTCAGACAGAGAAAGACAAATACCATCAGATCTCATTTATATGTGGAATCTAAATAAATAAACAAACAAAACAAGCTTGTAGATACAGAGAACAGATTTGTGGTTGCCAAAGGTGGGGGTGGGAGGTGAGTGAAATGGTTGAATGGAGTCAAAAGGTACAAACTCCCAGTTATAAAATAAATATGTCATGGGTGGGGGGCGCCTGGATGGCTCAGTCAGTTCAGCATCCGACTCTTGATTTCAGCTCAGGTCATGATCTCAGGGTCGGGGGATTTATCCCCTCCTCAGTGTGAAGCCTGCTTGGGATTCTCTCTCTCTTTCTCTCTCTCTCTCTGCCCCATCCCCCCCCCCCCCGTCTCTCTCTCTATATAAAAAAAAAAGTCATAGGGATATAACTACTGTATAGGGACTATAGTTAATAATATTGTATTGCATATATGAAAGTTGCCTAGAGAGTAAACTTAAAAGTCCTCATTAAAAAAAGAACATTTCTTTGTAACTATATGTAGTGATTGATGTCAGCTGAACTTATTGTGCCCATCATTTTGTAATATACCCACATATCAAATCATTGTTCTGCAGCTGAAATTAATATAATGTTATATGCCAATTATACCTCAATAAAAATAAATTGAAGAAATAAAATACATATTCTAATTCTAGTTAACAAAATACTCTTGCTGCTATTTAGGGCTTGCAGTTCAGTTAAAGAGCAAAAATACATATATTCATTGCCTCATACTGTCTTTGAAGGATAATTAAAGTGTGGATTATGAGTAAGTTTTGAGCATACTCAAATATAAATAAGTTATGGTATCTTTGCTCATAAGGCTCAGTACAAAAAGAGAAACATTAGTGTAAATACATCTTTTAAATTTCTTAGGCATGTTTCATAAATTTAAATGTTGTTATTGACTATTTCCTTAAGGTTCTCAAAGATTTGGTGTTCACTTGTTTATTCTACTAGTATAGTATTGTCATGAAAATTACATAGTGCACTTAGGAAAAGTATACTGAATCATTTTTTTAATCTGAAAAATAATATCCATCATTTGTTGAACACCAACACTATGCCAGACATGAGCTAAGTGGGTTACATGCATAAGTGAATTTACTCTTTACAAGAGCTCTATGAAGTTAGAAATGATGTACCTGTTTCAAAAATGAGGAAATTGAGCATCATAGGAGTTAAGTCACTTACCTAAGGGAAATTAAGTTATCCAGGATGGTCAACTCCAAAGTTCTCAGCCCACATGCTGCCTCTGACAACACACTGTATTTGGAAGAAGGAAAGTACTGAGTTTGGGAAAGTACAGTCTCTCGGGGACCCTGGATCATGACAAGAATGCACACCCTGTAAGAAGCTTGGGAGAAGGCCATAGAGAGAAAGATAAGTGTCCTATCAACCAGGCTATGACCTAGGCAGATGTACATACAGTCCATACCCATAAGATCATACTACCTCCAGTACCTTACCTGTGTGTCATCTAAGTTTGAAAGAAGTAACTGGATAGTGGTAAGGAAGAGTACGCATCAGTTCTTCCACTTTCAGGACTTAGATGTCATCTTTTCAAAAATTGGCTCCATAAAACCAGATGGAAACTTCTGGTATCAGGAAACCCCACATCCTACAAGGAGCCAACAATTCCTCCACTCTAACCTCTATTTCCACTCTGCAATGAAAACCCACGTCTGAGCGTAGGACACATTCAAAGACACTCTGCCTGCCTGGACTAACCACTCCAGATACAGTGATTAAACTGATTACTCACATTGAACGACGGCTACAATTAAACTGACCAGAACAGCCAAATTGAAAGGGATAAAAAGTATAAGCTAATTGCTTGGGACCCAAGGATAGCTCCAGAATTCCTATTTTAGGCATAACTATCAATCCAGGCACACTATCTGTTGCAGCCCTCTCTGCTCCACAATGTGTCCAGGTTTGAACACATTGACCAGCCCCAACATAACAGTAACTAGTACCAGTCACCTAGGAAGAAAAAGAGGCTTGGGTAACATTACATAATCATCTCCCATCTTTTCTATTTATTTAACAGGTTTTCTTTCAAGATAATGATGAACATAGATTTCATGTGATCACTTTAGCCAATTACCAAGCAAGTGTGTGATATATATCAATAATACTGCTACTACTAATAATAAAGACAAAAAAACCTTAAACACCCTGGTTAACATGTAGATGTTTGTGTTCATTTTTAAGAAGTGCTTAGTCGGTCCAGAAATTTGACAGGAAGAGGGAAAGGGGCTTCAGATAGCATCAGTATATCACTTTCCTGAAGATAGAGAAAATGTTCACTGATCATATCAAAGAATAGCAGGACATGGGGTGTTGGTTTAAGGGATGTAGGAGGAGGTGTCAAAATACCTCTCAAAGCCTCATGACAACGCTGTCTTCTTGCATTCAATTCATAAATGTTAGGCATTTAACTTTAAATAGCATTTAAACTGTTTATAAGCAGTCCATGTGGTTTGGCGTCTATCACAGCCTCAGGTTTTAATAAACACTTTGTTTTTCACAAACTTTCACTGAGTCATAGCTACATGTTGCTTTCATAAATTTCTCATTCATTACTATAGACGCAGTGAGATCAATAGATCTTTTAACAAAGGAATGTACAGTATTTGAAATCCCATAACCAATCCAGCAACAGTCTTGTTATCTCCACTCACAAAATAGTTCCTAAATCAGAGTACTGCTCACCACATCTTTGTCCCTAGTCCAAGTCACAATTCCATCTGTCCTCAACAAGACCAATG
The DNA here is from genome assembly GCF_014898765.1 of Herpailurus yagouaroundi. Lineage (NCBI taxonomy): Eukaryota > Metazoa > Chordata > Mammalia > Carnivora > Felidae > Herpailurus > Herpailurus yagouaroundi. The sequence continues at coordinate 10,303,007 of NW_024412411.1, read as the reverse complement.
TAGCTACCTCACTGACCTCTTTCCTTCCCCTTTCCTCCTGAGGGAAAAGACAGAAGCCTCTTTTAAAAACACAACTTAAATCATGCCTCTCACTACTCAGAACTCTCCAATGGATTCCCATAACATTTAGATTACAGTCCAGACAACTACGGGTGAGCCCTACTGTCTTCTGCATTCCGTCTCCTACCTTCTCCTCTCTACCTCCCTACACTTGGGTTACATGGGCTTTTACCTGTGCTCTTCCCTGAGCCTGATGCAGTCTTTTCCTGAATCTGCCTTCATTTAAGCCTTTCCTCAAGGGTATCCTCAGAAGAGCAGTCTTCGAGTGGCCTATCTAAAACAGATCTTCTTCATCCCTTTACCCTATTTTATTTTTCTTTATAACATTTATCATTACCTGAAAACGTTTCTTCCTTTGTTATTTATGTATTTTCTGTGTGCTTTATGAGGAGGAAAAAAAACTTTTCACAGTTGTAAACCAAACTATTCAATTATTGTTGAATAAGTTAACAGACTATTTTTGAAATGAAATAATTTTTACTATTTTTCAAAAAAAATGTTAATGTTTTTATTTATTTTTGACATGAGAGAGACAGAGCATGAGCAGGGTAGGGGCAGAGAGAGAGGGAGACACAGAATCTGAAGCAGGCTCCAGGCTCTGAGCTGTCAGCACAGAGCCTGATATGGGGCTCGAACTCACGGACTGTGAGATCATGACCTGAGCTGAAGTCAGGCACTTAACCGACTGAGCCACCCAGGTGTCCCAGTTTTTACTATTTTAATAATGAGTTCAGATCTGCTAATGCAACATGTTATGCTGGGTATAAATATTAAAGGTCAGTGTGATAAATGCTACAATAATATAAGGTTCACCAAATAGAGTGAATCTACCTGGAGAAAGAATGGGAAACTTCATAGAAACAATTAACTTATTTGACCTTCACAATTCTTTGCAGTAGTTAATATCACACCCATTTCACAGTTAAGAAAACTGAAGTTCAAGGGGCGCCTGGGTGGCGCAGTCGGTTAAGCCAGGTCCGACTTCAGCCAGGTCACGATCTCGTGGTCCGGGAGTTCGAGCCCCGCGTCGGGCTCTGGGCTGATGGCTCGGAGCCTGGAGCCTGTTTCCGATTCTGTGTCTCCCTCTCTCTCTGCCCCTCCCCCATTCATTCTCTGTCTCTCTCTGTCCCAAAAATAAATAAAAAACGTTGAAAAAAAAATTAAAAAAAAAAAGAAAACTGAAGTTCAAGAAGTTAAATACTTTCTCAATTTGGACTTGGTACTTTCTGACTTGAACACTAAATCCATGTCCATCTGAGTCCAAAGCCTGTGGTTTTTACCTTTTGGCTATGTCTATATGAGTTGTGGTTTGTCCTGGGATGCTCCTGTCATAAATACAAGCAGAGCAGTGTCCTGATAATGGTAAGCTCTGGATTTAGACAGACGCATAGCTTCTAACTTCAGCTTTATCACTTCCTACTAACTAGACAACAGATACATGTTTTCTGTGAATCTCAATTTTCTCATGTGTAAAGCAAGAGTAACGTGTCACCATTTTTAAATATTAGGTTAAATAATACAAATAAATTACTTACTACAATCCCTATAATATTGTAATCACTCCCCTTGACCCATTTATAGAACTATGATCTGATTAGGATACACATTTCTCTTTGGACACTTACTGAACATTTGTCAATGAAAATAGTTTTTTTCTGAAATTCCATACTCCTAGTTACTCAAGAGTTGAAACATAGATAAATAAATATTTAAAAAATACCTTTATAGGGGCGCCTGGGTGTCTTAGTTGGTTAAGCATACGACTTCAGCTCAGGTCATGATTGCGATCCGTGAGTCCGGTCCCCACGTCATGCTCTGTGCTGACACCTTGGAGCCTGGAGCCTGCTTTGGATTCTTTGTCTCCCACTCTCTCTGCCCCTCCCCCACTCATGCTCTGTCTCTCTCACTCTCAAAAAAAATGAATAAATGTTAAAAAATTTTTTAAAATAACTAAAAATAAAAATACCTTTGTAAATTCAATAGCACATAAAATATATTTTTTAATTTGGTTCAGTTATTCAGAGTTAAAAATAAAATTTGGTTCCAGAGACCACCTTAGGAATTACAGGTCCTTCATTATTTAAATTTTTTTAAGTTTATTTATTTATTATGTTTATTTATTTTTGAGCGAGACAGAGACAGAATGCGAGTGGGTTAGGGGCAGAGAGAGAGGGAGACACAGAATCCAAAGCAGGCTCCAGGCTCCGAGCTGTCAGCACAGAGTCCGACATGGGGCTTGAACTCACAAGCTGTGAGATCATGACCTGAGCCGAAGTTGGATGCTCAACAGACTGAGCCACCCAGGCACCCCTATTTATTTACTCTGAGAGAGATAGAGACAGCAGTAGTGAGGAGGGGCAGAGAGAGAGAGGGAGACAGAGAATCTCAAGCAAGCTCTGTGCTGCCAGTGCAGAACCTCAGGCAGGGCTTGAACTCATGAAACCGTGTTGGTTTCTGAGCTAAAACTGATTTGGACGCTTAACTGACCCAGGCACCCCTGGTTTTCTTATTTTAAAAAGTTAGCACTCCTATATTGTTTTCCACAAAATGAGGAATACAGAGAAATTATGCTAGTAATTATATAGAAATATTCATTAGTTTTATATCATACTTGATTTATTTTTCTGTTGTTGCAACCACTTGTTTCCCAGCGTATCAATCCCTTGATATGTTAATGGAAACTCTGGTTTCCATTAGGAGAGGGCTCTCAGGAGAGGGAACCTTTGAGCTTCTTTGCTAATACCAGTTTTCTCTTTCTTTTTTGCCTCTGTGAGCTTTTCCCCAGAAGAGCATGTGGCTCTCATTTCTCTTAGTATGGTTTTATTGATCTATATTTAATGTAGTCAAATGTTTTTCATCCCTCTGTACTTCATGAAGTCATAGATTCACCAAGATTTTGCATGGTGAATTTTCTGTTTGTTTTTTTCCCCAGTGTTAGTCTTACGTATTTATATCTGTGCTCTAAAATAATGATGCTTATTAGAAAACTGTTTGGCTATATACACAAACATTTCACTATTCCTTTCTATTATGTGTCGTTTTCTGTTTTTACTTTTGCTTTTTGTACCAGCAAACTTACATTATGATAAATTACAAAATATCACTCATCCCACCTCTTTCACTCCAATCTCTAAAGCATAATGTCACATAAACTTATTTTTGCCTGAACAATTAAAATGAATCCTTTGATGTTAATCACAGAAATTCTAGATTTGTTAAACAAGTACCTGCCATTACTTTGTTCTTTTAATTATGTAGATGAGAGATCAGGAAACCTTTCCTATAAAGTGCAAGTCAGTAAATATTTTAGGGTTTTAGATCTATGGTATTTGCTCTAGCTACTCAAATCTGCCTTTGTAATGTACAGAAGCCATAAGTAATACATAAGTGTGTGTGGCTGAGTTAAAAAAAAAAAAAAAAAACTCTAAATGGACAACTGGTCTGAATCTCGTATCATATTCATAAGTTAAAAATATAATTCTTTTGACTTTCTTTCAAATTGTTTAAAACCATAAAAATTTATCTTAGCTTACAGTCTCAAAATGAGTCAGTGGGCAGTATTTGGCCCATAGACCTTGATATGCTTACCCTTGATATAGGTGATCCTCTCTTTCAGGCTATCATAAAACATTTATATAGAGAATCTTGGTTTATATCCAAACTGGTACATATATGGGGAAACCTTACACCAAAAAGGAAAAGAGAAGAATGTAGAAAATATAGTCAGTGAAATAAATTATAAGATTATTAGAGTCCTTTGATGAAGAGATAAATGAAAATAAGTGTATATGGAAAGAAATAGAACATATCTTATGTTATTTAACAATATGTTAATATAATCTGTCTACAATAGTACTCAGAAATACAGTGGAGTAAGTTGATATAGAAAAACACCTACTTCTACTCCAAGCAAATAAATAATAATGCTGAGTAAAAAATTGTATTAAAAATTAAAATATAACTATGAGTTTAAACCATAAAGGACAATGCCCAGAGGCAGTGAAGATGAATAAAATCTGAAGTATAATCACTGATACACAGATCAGAACTAGACATAAGCCTTTTAATAATTGGAAACTAGGGCTGCAAAGTCCACCTGGTGTAACAAGTCCAAGCCACAGGAACTCAACTACTTGGATGAAGCCCAAAGGTAATTTATCTATGGACTAGGACTTGTCTACTCCATAAAATGTGATTAGAAAACCTGTACTTACTTGCTAAGAGGACCTTGATAGGAACTTTCCATTGCCTCAGGGTTTGTCATCTAAGGGGGAAAAAAAAATCTTCACTATGCATTATCCATTCATGGTTGTAGTTTCACAATGTCATTGTTCTCGTGGCACGTGAATGGAATGATCATATATCCTATTGGTCTAGGACAGTCCTGGTTTATGACTGTTGTAAAGTTCCAGTTCACTTTCATATGTGTCCTGTATGGATATTAAATTATAATATTATCCTATACATAGACAGAAGCTGAGAAATTAACACAAAAAATGATCAGGAACTGATGAAGACCTAGGGCACTGAACTGAAGCAAATAAAAAATGCTGCTTTAGTAACTCAAGATAGAAAGTATTCTCACACACAAACATGCACACAAACAAGCATACACATGCACATGCGTATATTCACACACACACACACACACACACACACACACACAAATGAATAAAATAAAAACTCCTAAAGATGAGTCCACAATAAAAAAAAATTACAAACACAACAAGAAGCAATCCACATTGTGGGAGAATCAGTCAACACTTCAAAGAGAATTCACAATATAAGTAGAACTAATAAACTGAAAGAGATATTTCAAGTGTTCAAATAGATAAAGATAAAATATAAACTTAAGGAAAAATATAATATGGGAAAATCAGGAAATATGCAAAATTATCAGGTAGAACTTCTAGACCAAATGCATAGCTATGGAAAAAATAATAACCTAAATTATGACTTAAAGAATAAACCAGGCATATATTCCTACAGATTTCTATTAAACAAAATGATAAAGCTTAAGAAATAGCTCAAAATGTTGTTGAGAAAATATGAATGAACTTATGGGGCATTAAAGATCTAGGGAAGTCCTTCTATATTTGAATACAATGACTAAGAATTTTTCAGAATTAAATATATGATCCTTGGTTTAGAAAGAGCATATTAATGGGGCCAGTGCCCAGGTGGCTCAGTCAGTTAAGCATCTGACTCTTGATCTTGGCTTGGTCATGATCTCATGGATCTTGGTTTCAAGCCCTGTGTCAGGCTCCACGCTGACAGTGCATTGGGATTTTCTCTCTCCCCGCCTCTCTGTCCTCTTTCTTTCTCCCGCTCTCTCCAACCATCCCCACTCTCTCTGTCTCTCAAAATAAATAAATAAACCTAAAAAATAAAATAAAATAAAATAAAAGAAGAAAGAGCACATTGAATCCTGAGCAGGAAAAAAAAAATAGAAATTTACAGCAGATACCTCATAGTAAAAATGTGTATCAGGGGCGCCTGGGTGACTCAGTTAAGTTTCCGACTTCAGCTCAGGTCATGATCTCACGGCTCTTGAGTTTGAGCCCACACTGGGCTCTCTGCTGACAGCTCAGAGTCTGAAGCCTGCTTCGAATTCTAGATCTCCCTCTATTTCTGCCCCTCCCCCACTCACGCTCTGTCTCTGTCTCTCTCTCTCTAAAAAATGAATAAACATTTAAAAAATTTTTTTAAGAAAATGTATAATATCAAAACAAAGTGTAAGAGAAAATAAAATTAATAATACAAGACAAAGATTAGTACAGAGCAGTAACAATGATAAAATAGTTTGAAGATAGGCTTCTATTCAGCGATCATACTTAGCATGAGGCCATTGATTGATAACTTCAATGTACTAGAAGAAGAAAATTATTGTCAACCTAGAATTTTACACTAAGCTAAATTATTAGTCAATAATGTAACACTTAAAGCCTTTTGCAGACTAGCAAAGATTGAGAAAGTAAATTAATCCTACTCTGATATTAAAAGATCCAATGAATAATATTCCTAAGGTAAAATAACATTGAACCAGAAGGAAGGAGTTCAATAAAAAGTAAAACAATTGTTAGCTAAGATATTAATAAACATATTGGTAGATTAGTTCTCTTAGCTTGTAATTCCTATCTATTGGACTTGAAATACACTGAACTGATGTTTTAAATGCCCTTCATTAAGCCACTGAGGATGATTAGTTATATACCCTGAACAAAGGTCATCACTGCATTCTTGATCCAGGGATGACTGCTTTCTTCATTTTGTTTTCTAAACATCATTGTTTTGGCTAGCCCCTCAAGCACCTTTAAACACACACCCCACATAACAGAACTGTCAAAGGTTGTGTGGTATTAAGTGGAGTAGCTGATTTAATTCCAGGTCTTATGAATTAAAAAAAAAATAGTTCAACTACTTTATGTTATTTTAATTGATTATGCAATAGCAAATGATTATCAGAGGTGTCTTGTCTGTGCTCTACTCTGTAATGTTACAACATGTGACTAACATATAGTGATCAACTACAATCTCGTATGTGGAAAGTATAAAATATAGATCTATCTTATGAAGTTATCTCATAAAAACACAGACGTAATAACAAGTAATTCACATATTTGTCTAGAGAAACACTAAGAACATTCTGTGATGATGGAAATCTTCTCTATCTGTACTGTCCTTTACAGTAATCACTAGCCACACATGACTATTGAGCTCTTGAACACTTGAACATTCATGTAAATGAATACTAAATTTTTTCTTTTATTTAATGTCAGTTTGTATGCTTATATTTAAATGGCTACATGTGGCTGGTGGCTATTGGATGGCACTAGGCTAGAATTACAGTTTACAAGCAATGGGAATGTGGAGATTTCTAGTCTGGTAATTACAGATAGTTAGACATAATAATGAGACATTGTAACTTAATAGCAAATTCCTCCAATACCTACATAAGATTTCTCCATTTTTACATAGCTGTAGCTTTATTTTACACAGTTATCTATGAAAATATTTACAATAATTTTCTTCTACATAAGACACATTAGGTAAGTTTGTACACCTTATTTTGAGTCCAAAATCACATAACTGCTAACACTGGAAAATTCATTTAGTTTGTCTACACTTTAGTCTTCTCATTGTTTTAAATAATAATAGTAAGAGTAATAATAATAACAATAATAATAATAAATTCCTTTTCTCTTCAAAGATTAAGAGCACAGGGGCTCCTGGATGGCTCAGTCAGTTAAGCGTCTGGCTTTAGCTCACGTCATGATGTCACAGTTTGTGAGTTTGAGCCCTGCATGGGGCCCTGTGCTGACAGCTCAGAGCCTGAAGCCCCATTGGGTTCTATGTCTCCCTCTCTCTCTACACTTCCCCCATTCATGCTCTGTCTCTCTCTCCTTCAAAAATAAATAACCATTAAAAATAATTTTAGAAAAAGATTAAGAGCACAGAATTTTTAGGTGAATTGGAGAAATGGAAAATTCATTTAGTTTGTCTACACTTCAGTCTTCTCATTGTTTTAAATAATAGTAATAATAATAATAATAATTTGTTTCTTTATTCAAAGATTAAGAGCACAGAAATTGTTAGGAGAATTGGAGAAATGGAAAATTCATTTAGTTTGTCTACAGTTCAGTCTTCTCATTGTTTTAAATAATAATAATAATAATAATAATAATAATAATAATAATTTGTTTCCTTCTTCAAAGATTAAGAGCACAGAAATTGTTAGGAGAATTGGAGAAATAATACATGTAAATAGCACATCATGATGGTTTGTTGTACACATCTAAATACATTGGTATCAAAGGGTTATCTTTGAATTGTAAGGATCTATCCCTATGGAAGTATTTCAAAAGAAAATACAATGGCAATAAAAAAAACAAACAATAAGTAATAAATATATAAAACAACAATGTCCAGATGTAATTTTGTTATCTTACAAAGAAATGTTGGTGTTGGTTTGCTGACACAGTTTTCTAAGTGTGTATGGATGGTGTATGTGAATATGTTTGTAAGAGTACAGAGCAGAAGAGAACACAAAGTGTTAGAAAATAATAGAAAATCAAATTAGGTATCATTATGGTTTGTAATTATTAATTGGATTAAGTCATTTCTAGATATAGCTATTTTATCCATGTCAACATCACTGAAAGTTATCTGTTTACAGCCAATAATTGAATAATAAATTAAGCAAGTTTATACTCTGATGGGTTAATTAAAATATTTCTGTATTCCTTATTGGATTTCTATCACAAACTAGATTGAAATAATTAGAATTACTTGGGGGCAATTAAAACTAGACCTTATGTTGTTATATACCGTTTTCACTCACATATTTCATATCTCTTCCACTTATTTTCCCTTATAATTGGTTTAGTTGTAATCCACAGCACAAGTCTTGACTCTCTAAGGACTTGATAAGAGTAAATACATAGTTATAAATCTTGAACTAAGAAATGTTTTGGAAAAAATCCATTTGAAAATTATACATAGCTGCTGACTTCTGGAAATGAGTTTCCACTGGAGTGAAGCCGAAAAATTATACACTGAGATTTGTTCTGTCTATACTTTTCAATCTGAAATGCACATTTTATGACAGAGTTGCACAGGTAAGTAGTCTATTTACTAGAAAAGAAAAACATAAACCTACATTATTCTACTTAAGAGACAGTTCATTGTCTGACAAGTCATTTTCATTCAGTCATTATTCTTAGCTGAAAGTAAAAAAATTGCTTAACATTTAATAATTATATCAACTGGATGATAAATTCTCATTTGCCAGAACTTATATAATGCTATAAAACTGCCTAAATCTTTAAGGGAGGTATTTAGAAAGTACAGAGATATTTTGAGAATAGGTTTTAACCTTCAGTTTATTTAGGGAAAATTTTTGTAAAAATGAGAATAGTTCATTTAAAGGATGGAAGAAACTATATCCACTTTTTAAATTTTTTTTTCAACGTTTACTTATTTTTGGGACAGAGAGAGACAGAGCATGAACGGGGGAGGGGCAGAGAGAGAGGGAGACACAGAATCGGAAACAGGCTCCAGGCTCTGAGCCATCAGCCCAGAGCCCGACGTGGGGCTCGAACTCACGGACCGCGAGATCGTGACCTGACTGAAGTCGGACGCTTAACCGACTGCGCCACCCAGGCGCCCCTATATCCACTTTTTAAAAGTGATTCATTACTTTCCCCTACATTTCTCTGTATTTTCTAGTCTTCATCACCAGTATAATTTTTCTCTGCTTTCTTTTTCTTCACCAATTTTGCATACATACTCCTGGATTCAAAATAGGTTTCAGTATAGGAAAGGGAATACCTGGTGCTGGGTATGGCTGGTTAGGATTGGGTGCTGGGTCCTGGGTGAATTATTCTTCTGTATTCATCAGTGCCAGAGCAAGCATGTTAAAGAAAGAAAAGGAGCACTCTGACTACTAGATGATTCATCTGACTACTGCTGTTAAATTTTTGTGTATCACACAGAATGTGTGTGTGTGTGTGTGTGTGTGTGTGTGTGTGTGTGAGATATACCACTATAAAAAAGTGATACATAAAATATATCACTATAAAAGTGGTGCCATTTCATCCATTGTTAGGCCTGTGATCAAAATATACTAGTGTGATATCACCATATATCACCAATATCACACCAATTTATTTTGATCACAGGCCTAACAACCATTTAAAGTGGCACCACTTCAAGAGCAAGAACTCTTGGGAATAACTTCTACATCTGTACTCAATCCCACCTTTACTTCTGAGTTCATGGAAGACGCTGTCAGTGGTTCACACTACTTTTTTTCAGGCTGCCTCTTGTTCAGAACTTTCTAAATAATTAGAACTGGCCTACAGGCTGAAAACTCATTCATGGTGGCTGCCATCTACCTTTCTTTGATACATAAAAATTAACAAAATATTAGGATTTTCAAATTACTGACAAATTTACAACATAAAAAATTCCAACATATAATGTTAAAGCTGCAAATATTCTTATTAACTCACTTTCCTTATATTATCATGAAGCTTGTGGTCTAGAAAGCAATGCATTTAATCTAAAGCCATGTAACTTATTGTGAATAGTCCATTGAAACTAAATCTTTCTTTATGCCTATTTCTCTAAGTGGTTATTTTCAATTTCATATAAAAAGAATTAATTTGAAGTTTATGAATAGAATGCTTTCTTTTATGATCTTCTTAGTAAATTTATCTTTATAGTTCCTGTCACGTGCCAGTTTCTCTGAGAAGTATTTCCTGTCTTCTCCAAGAAAATTCACTTAATCGTGCTCTACTACAGATTACTTTGCTCCCAACTTTGCCCAGTTTATCATGCATATTGTAATTACCATACTTATGTATTTATTTTCTGTCTTTTCCAAATTACCATGAATGCTCCAGGACAGAAGTTTTGAGAGTTGTTAGGACGTTTGTAAATATTCTGACCCCCTCCTTCCAAATACATAGTATGATTGTACTTCCTCACCCCTTTTCAAATTACTCATAGTCTTGTGATCTGAGCCACCTCTGTAGTGAACCTCAATAACCAGACTGCGGTGTGCTATATCCTGTTCCACTGCCATGTGGATTGTGGGAAACTGTGTAAAAAAAGTCAGTGGTGATTTCTACGCTACTGTGTGAGCACAACAGTATCATGGTCACCCAAATATTGTCATGTGGTTTGATAGAAAATTTTAGGCCATAGTGATTTGGGATAATATTTTGCTAATTACAGCAAAACTTATTCTATTCTAATATATTTGTTGTGTTTTAGCAATTCTTATACCCTAGTACCTAAAGGCTTGGTCTATGTTAGTACTTTCTGAACTGATGTTAAATTGTGGTGATTTAGCTATTTTACATGTTGCTCGATGAAACACATATGTATATTGTTGAATAAATAAAAGTTGTCAAATAACATCTCATCACACTGGAAATATCTATATATACCAGAAATATTTTTATTATATCCAAAATTTCAAGACCTTCCAAATGATTTAAACAAGAGTAGGTAGCTGGCTGAGCTACTGTTTTGACAAGAGTGCTAGCCTAGAAACCGAAAAACCTGAAGATTAGTCCGGTTTTTATAAATTGATGGCTATAGTACCTTGGATGAGTTATCTAAAAATCCAGGGTTTTTTTCAGATTAAAATGAAAAAATATAAAACACCTGTATATCACAGGCTTGTTAAGAAAAAAAATAGATAAAAGGTATTAAAGGGTTTTGGAAAACTAAATGGAACTATATAGGTGTAAGGTGGTAGTACTATAGTCTTAGGGATTTCCTACCTATATCAACATTTTTTCAGCGTATAGGGTGAAACAAACTTTTAATGAATGGAAAGATTAAGCTTTCTATCCAATACAATAAGCTAAGAAAAGTGTATAATGTTTATAAATAGCAAAGTGAAATATTTTTTTTAAGTTCTATGATTTTCTTCCTGCAATGTCCAAGAAATTCGACTAATAAGTTCTAGGAAACAAAAAGAAATGGCAGGCCAGGCAAGGAGTATACTTCTCAGCTCCAAATACACAAGCCATTGATACGTAATGATTAGCTATTAGCTGAAGTGGATCCCCTGTTTGGAACAGGAAAACATTTTTTCTTTGGTCTTAAAAGTGTACACAATACATCTAAATAAAAGTATTAAAAAATCTTTCATGGGGCGCCTGGGTGGCGCAGTCGGTTAAGCGTCCGACTTCAGCCAGGTCACGATCTCGCCGTCCGTGAGTTCGAGCCCCGCGTCGGGCTCTGGGCTGATGGCTCGGAGCCTGGAGCCTGTTTCCGGTTCTGTCTCCCTCTCTCTCTGCCCCTCCCCCGTTCATGCTCTGTCTCTCTCTGTCCCAAAAATAAATAAACGTTGAAAAAAAAATTTTTTTTTTAAATATTTCAAAAGTTTCTGAAAAGCAAGGAGTGACTTGGAAAATTGCAAAGGAAAGCTATACATGAACAGCATTTTCTTTTATATTTAAATGATTGTATCAATATAAGAAAATTCTTTTTTTTCTTTAATTTTTTTAATGTTTATTTTTGAGACAGAGAGAGACAGAGTATGAGCAGGGGAGGGGAAGAGAAAGAGAACAGAATCTAAAGCAGGCTCCAGGCTCCAAGCTGTCAGCACAGACCCTGACATGGGGCTCGCACTCACAGACTGTGAGACCATGACCTGAGCCGAAGTCAGACACTTAACCAACTGAGCCACCCAGGTGACCCTCAATATAAGAAAATTCTATTTATGACAAAAATTCATGAAGTATGACTATATTTTGAAAATATATATGTCAATATCAAGAGCACTACAAAACATTGAGATATATTACAAATATATGTAAATATTATATAATAAGTATATATAATATGTTAATGGAGGGTTATATTTGACATTTTTTTTTTCAGCGTTTATTTATTTTTGGGACAGAGAGAGACAGAGCATGAACGGGCGAGGGGCAGAGAGAGAGGGAGACACAGAATCGGAAACAGGCTCCAGGCTCTGAGCCATCAGCCCAGAGCCTGACGCGGGGCTCGAACTCACGGACTGTGAGATCGTGACCTGGCTGAAGTCGGACGCTTAACCGACTGCGCCACCCAGGCGCCCCAATATTTGACATTTTTGAATTAGAAAACTCAACACTGAAGACTTCACATTTGTATAATTAATTTAAAATTTTTTAAATGTTTATTTATTTGTGAGAGAGAGAGAGAGAGCATGAACAGTGAGGGGCAGAGAGAGAGAGAGGGAGACACAGAATCCGAAGCAGGCTCCAGGTCCCGAGCTGTCAGTGCAGAGCCCAATATGGGGCTTGAATCCACAAACTGTGAGATCATGACCTGAGCCAAAGTTGGACACTTAACCAACTGAGGAACCCAGGTGCCCCTCCTTAGTTTAAAATTTTAATGCATTGCAACAATACTAATGCCATATCCTCTTTTAAAGTACAGCTGGAAGAATTTGTTTACATATATTTTTTTTTCAACGTTTATTTATTTTTGGGACAGAGAGAGACAGAGCATGAACGGGGGAGGGGCAGAGAGAGAGGGAGACACAGAATCGGAAACAGGCTCCAGGCTCTGAGCCATCAGCCCAGAGCCTGACGCGGGACTCGAACTCACGGACCGCGAGATCATGGAAGAATTTGTTTAAAAAACTAAAAACATGCCAAGAAATATTTTATTAACATATTACCAGCTCTAAAACAATAAAGAACATATTGTTAGTTTAAAAAGTACAGATAGGAAAATATTATAAAAGTCATCATTTTAAATATGTGTAAAATTTCTGAATATTAAACCCTTTAGCTTACTATTTGGGAGAAAAAAAAAAGATATATCTCAATTTTACACCATAAACTTTTATAAAAATGCTAAATGAAAATGAAATCAATACAAGTTCTAGGAGAAAATGCATAGTTGAATATTTGCATAGTCTGAGAATAAGCAGGGCTTTATAAACATGACTCTAAAGGAAGGGAGATTTATGCATATAGCTACATAAAAATTTACATCTTCTGTGTGGATGTGACAGGATATATATAATCAAATTTGAAAAAACAAATAAAATTGTAATATATATGAAAAAGAACAAGTTTTACCTTGCATTTATAAGTATATTTTACAACTTAATAAAAACTGATGAAAAGCTCTTTATGAAACTAGGTAAAGGATAGTAACTGGCAACTCATAAATGAAGACTTAGTAAGGATCAATAAACTGATGTAAAAAGGTTCATCCACAGAGGAACGTGAATTAAAATAGCACAGAGATAACAGTTTTATATCCATCATGCTTGAGAAAACTAAGTAATTTCAAGAACTAGGTCGGTGACGTTGTAAGAAATGGATGCTTTCACACATTGCTGATGGGTATGTACATTGGTTCATTTAGGGGAAAGTAAGTTTTCCATTATATGTCATAAGACACAAAGACAAACCACTGTTAACGTAGAAATTCCAAAGAAATCAGAGCGGACACACAAAAAAATGTGTACAAAGAAAGTATCACTAGTTGTATATAGCAGCTTAAGAATGATCATTAATAATCACTGGCACTTATTGGTTTGCCATAAATTAGCTTATTTAATCTCTCACATAACACTCTGACAGGTACAATTTTTTTATTAAGCTTTTTATTTTAATTCCAGCATAATTGACATACAAGGTTAGTTTCAGGTGTACAATATAGGGATTCAACAATTCTATACACTTCTCAGTGCTCATCATAAGTGTACTTTTTAATCCCCATCATGACAGGTACTATTGCTACCCCTATTTTTTAAATTAAAAAAGGGAGTGCTAGATAAGTCACAAAACCTACTAGTTTGCACATTCTTTGTAATAACAAGGCAAAACATTAGATAAAGCCTAACTATTTAGTAATAGTGGATTGGTTTATGATATTCCTGCAATACATAAAAATATATTCATGTAGTCATTAAAGTGATATTGTAGAATAGTTAATGAAGTGGAAAAATGTTCATGGTACATTGTTAAATGAAACAAGCTAGTTTCTCATAATCTTTATATTACCATAAAAAGAAACAAAAAAATTTATACACTTTCTTAGTACAAATACTAAAATCAGATATCAACAGTGATTATTCTGGGTGCTGTAACTATAGGCCAGTTTCTATTTTAATCTTATGGCTTCTCTTTTAAAAAAAAATCTATTGTGGGCATTACTCTTTTATAATGAAAATCACTTTTTAATCAAGCAATATTTTGATAATTTGTATACAAGAATGGGAGTGGATATCTTCTAATTGTCACTCTATTTGTAGACCAATACAATAGCATGGAAACAAAGGGAGGAATTTCCTAAAGTCTAAAAGGGAATATTTTCTCTTTAACCTTTGGCATACAGGTTTATTGGTGCCAAAAAAGATTTGTTGATAAAGAAGGTGGACTTTTGACATCAATAGCTTTTTGGGCTTTTCCACCTCACCCCACTCTCCTTCTTTACTTTCATTGCTTATGCATCATTTGATTATCACTTCATCAAAATATTTGAGGATTCAGGGGCGCCTGGGTGGCGCAGTCGGTTAAGCGTCCGACTTCAGCCAGGTCACGATCTCGCGGTCCGTGGGTTCGAGCCCCGCGTTGGGCTCTGGGCTGATGGCTCAGAGCCTGGAGCCTGTTTCCGATTCTGTGTCTCCCTCTCTCTCTGCCCCTCCCCCGTTCATGCTCTGTCTCTCTCTGTCCCAAAAATAAACGTTGAAAAAAATTAAAAAAAAAAAAATATTTGAGGATTCCAAACATATCTCATAGACTAATTATAAAAGGAGGGTTAGCACTTGAGGAAATAATCTCAGACTAGCACCTACCACATTCATAGCTATGTACTAAGTCCTATGCATAAACAACATTTGGTTTTCAGAGAACATAAGGGGAGAGAAATAATGGAAGCATATAGAAGGTCACTTAGCAATAACATTGTGTAAAAATAACGGCAAACGTAGAAGAGGCATCGGGGGTAATAAATGATTTCTAGTGACCTAAATGATCATTGCTTATTTTAGAATATAGAGTTGTCTCACTGGAGTAGAGTGCTTTTATAAGAATTCATGATTTAAGAGGGATCTTAACCGCAAAATGCTGCACAGGTTTTGAATAAAGGCAAGAGTCAAGGGTAGCCACAATGTAGTGGAAAGTGCACTAGACTGAGAGGCATAAAGTTAGAGTGCAGTCCTTATTCTGTTGCTTCCCAGAGGGATAAACACAATCAAATAAATGCCTTTTGAAGTTCAGTTTCCTTCTTTATAAAATGGGGAAATATCTGTACCTACCTCATCAGTTTGTTGGAGAACAATGAATGAGAGGAAGAGACATAGGAAATGAATCTGCAAAAGTTGTTAGGGATCAAACCATATAGGTGAGAATGTATTGAGAATGTGGATTGCATTCAACCAAGAGAATGCTGTTCTTTGGTGGAATTTTGCTGTCAATTTTTTATGGAAATGACTTCTGGCAGACTTGTCTTCATGATGTTATTCACATTCAATATTCAGTTGTTGAGTGCAGCTGTGGGCCAAGTACTGGGTTAAGTGATGGTGAGAAGGATCAGAGAAAAATTAGGCATTATTTCTATGTTTGAGTAGCCCCTGGTTTAGTGAATAAAGATAATTAAATTTAGGGTCTGTTCACAGTGCTATGCACATGTACCAACTCTTTCCTCTGCTCTGGGACATGAAGAGTGCTTCTCTTCCACTGAGTCTTGACACGTAAGTTATACTTAACCAGATGGAAGAAGTGAAGAGTGACGTTCTCATCATAAGAGCAAAAGAGAGCATACTGTTTTGGAATCACATGGGCCATGAGAAAATACAAAGCACTAGGTGCAGCATGTGTAGCTTGAGTGACATCTGTGCTCCACTGTACTAATGGCAAGAAGTAGGTAAAGGAATTATTAATTATTATTATTATTATTATTATTATTATTTTAGTGTAGATGTCTAAAAGCATAGATGCTTTTCAACAATTGCTAAGTGAAGAAGGGATTAGTTTAAATGCCAGTGTCAACGAAGATGTAAGGGGTGATAGTTGCTGTAGTTGGCCAGGAACTTTGACTAAAAGTCTTGACACTATTATTTAGCACTTAGGTCAGGATGATTTACTCTTGGAAATCAACACTACAGAAATTCCTCCTGTGTGCCCATCAGTCTTCAAAGATCGCCTCCAACCTTAAACAGATAACATTATGTTGTACATTTTCTTTTATTTCTCTGCTTCTGATCTATGGAAAGAATTTTCCTTGAGGGCAGGGATACCTTTCATCTCTAATCCCACTGTAGCACATAGGACTACAGGATGTGGATACAGAGGCACTTAAGAGACTTAAGAGTGTCTTTTCCCCTCAATAATATGCCAAGCTAGAATCATGTTTCCTTTCTGTCCCCTAGCACCTAACTCAGTATCTGACACATATTTTAAAATAAATATTTTTATTCTTATTTTTATTTTTATTTTTTTTGAGAGAGAGACAGAAAGAGAGACAGAGCATGCGTGAGAGAGAGAGAGAGAGAGAGAGAGAGAGAGAGAGAGAGAATGTGAGTGAGGGAGGGGTGGAGAGACCTAGAGAGACAGAGAGAATCTTAAGCAGGCTCCAATTCAGCAGAGCCTGACTTGGGGCCTGATCCCATGACCCTGGGATCATGACCTGAGTCGAAATCAAGAGTAAGACACTCCACTAACTGAACCACCAGGAGCCCCTAGTACCAATAAATATGGAGGTGAAGAAGTGAATGAAATTACATAGCATCAGCATAGGTACTAAATGACAAGAAGTAATAAATATATTCACTGACTTGCCCATAGCTTCTGACGTGGTACAGGAAAGCAAAACATACATGAGGAAAAAAATACCCCAGGATGGTTTATGCACTATTTAATTAGATTAAATAAGCCTGATAGGTAAATACAAATAAGTGACCAAAATATGTGACCGAAATGAACAGTCAAAGCAAATTCCCAGAAAGCTTTATGTTTTGGGTAAGGTATGTGACAGAAAGGGCTATTAACCAAGGGGGAAAAAATATGCCTCCAAGTTGTGGGGGAAATATTAGAAACGTGATTCAACTTGCTTAGCCATACTGCCCAAGCTTAATATGAACATCACAGAGTTGATTTTTTTTTAATTCCTTCCATATGGGTAATGTATCCCCACTCTTGCTCTTATTTGAACCTTCCTAAAGACTAAATTAAGAACAAGATATTATTCTGATTGCACAGAAGAGAAACCTGAAGCACCAAGAGGTTACATTGTCCTGGGATTTGAGGAGTCCAGCTTATAACCTATCTTCTTTTTACTATATGGATCATCTCTTCACTCACAGGTCTTATTTTGGCCATGAGAAGACTCAACCCCAGGCTCATTGTCTTTTCCCTTTGTTCCTACATTCAGCTGTTCCACCTCATTCAGAAAGCTATAGATTATCTGACAGGAGACAACTACATTAAGGGTGGCTTATTAGTGGGCTTGACTATTAAAAATGTCATTTTTATGTATTTATCCTGGGTTTTGGGAAGACTCAGAGGAAATGCCTCCTCATCCCATCCTAAGGAATTCTCAGAGTCAGCACTTTAGGACTCACCATAAACAATGTTTTAGTGGAGGAGGGGCCCAGAGACCACTATCCAGAAGTTACTAAATGTTAGGACCATAGAGGCAGACTTTATGGATTTCTTTAAAAAGCTTCATTAACTTGACTAATTGGAAAGTGGAGATTTGCAGACTTGTCTCCTTTGGGAGTGAGAAGACAAAGTCAATAGGATGTGTGTGCAGGCCACATGGGACTGTGATAAGCCACTAACTATTCCTGGCAGGTGGACAATATGTTTGCATTTAGTCCACTGTAAACAAGGGTGTTAACTGAAGCAGCAGCATGTAGTGGGACAAGACACAGGTTTGGAGTCACTCTGGACTGGGTAACAATTCTGAGTCTACCAATTGTAAGCCTTGAGAATATAAAACAACTACTTACATTCTCTGAGTTTAATTTTTACTTTTGTAAAATAGGTGCATTCTACCTTTACATGGTCTTTGTGATAATTCATACTAATGGACTCTGGGTAGAGATAGTGGAGTGAAAACACACTTACCTTTATTCCCTAAATGGAAATTAAATATGTCTTAAATTACACAAACCCACAGAGGAAAAGAGAAAAGGAGATAAAAGCAATAAATTTTGAGAGCTGTGAAGTTGATAGACAACTGTTAGGTGAGTATATCCAAGGAAGCAGAACCCTAAACCGTAATGAGAAAAACGAAAAGCCATTGCATATATAATGCATATAAAAAACCTCTCAAAAAAAAAAAAAAGAGGCAGGGATTAAATATCAGTACTTCTGGGATTGGGGATAAAGGCAAAAATTTTTAAAAAGACTGATTGAAAATATGTGAGAGAAGCAATTAAATCTCCATATAATCTCCCCACTTTATCTTCCAACTATTAGAAGACTAAAGAGGGTGAAATGGGGATTTCTGGTATGAACTTATCAGCCCGGGTTGTCAGGGCAGTGCTACACCGAGAACAGAAGGGTCAAGTGTGTTTACACACGGAATGCTGAGAGCTACCACTCTCTCCCCTGTCTTCCAGATAGGCTCCAGACACAAGTGTGGAAATTCTCTCTCAGGAGAAACTGATTAACCCAAGAGGAAAAGCATAAAGTAAACAAACCAGCCAATAACCCTACAATTATCCCACAGTCTACAGGTCTCACATACTGGCTCAAGCTTCCAAATAGATTTTTAGTTTCCCCACCCTTAAATATAAGAAGATAACTAAAAGTTATAGGCAACAAAGAATAGAATGCCTCTAATAGGAAATATAAATAACAAACCAACAAAGAAAAAGCAATTCTCAATAAACTAAAAGTATAAAAAGAAAACAAACAAAATCATTGACAGTCTCAGGGGACTAGGAGAAAATACATAGTTTATTGAACAAGGATAGAATGTTATATTAAGGTATATTTAGAAAACAAAGAACTCTTAGTAATTATATGTAGTTTTTATATATATTTATATTAATAGTATATTATCATATATTTAATGTATAATTTTATGTGTTTTTTTAAAGTTTATTTATTTTTGAGAGAGAGATAGAGCATGAGTGGGAAAGGGGCAGAGACAGAGGGAGACAGAATCTGAAGCAAGCTCCAGCCTCTGAACTGTCAGCACAGAGCCTGATGCGGGACTCGAACTCATGAGCTGCGAGATCATGACCTGAGCCCAAGTTGGACACTCCAACGACTGAGCCATCCAGGTGCCCCTATAATTTTATGTTTCATAGAGTAACATATATAGATATAATATCAGAAATCAAAATTCAATGAAATGCCTCAACTTTTTTTTTAATGTTTATTTATTTTTGAGAGAGAGAGAAAGAGAGACCGAATGTGAGTGGGTTAGGGGCAGAGAGAGAGGGATGCACAGAATCTGAAGCAGACTCCAAGCTCTGAGCTGTCAACACAGAGCCCAATGTGGGGCTCAAACTCACAAGCTGTGAGATCATGACCTGAGCCGAAGTCGGACGCTCAACTGACTGAGCCACTCAGGTGCCCTTCAATGAAATGCTTCAAATATGAAGTTGAAGAAATATTGCTGAAGGGGAGCAAAAATGTAAAGAGAAGGGAAATAAGAGTGAAAATGCATGAAAATTAGAATCATGGGAGGTCTGTCTTCAAAATAATAAGAGTTTTAAAATGACCTCAGCCAAGAAAGTAAAGATTCTTTTTTAGTGGAGGAGGAAATTTTTAATAGGATGCTTCAAGAAAATTTTGTGTCAGGAAAAATACTTGCTTCTTGTTTGGAAGCATTCACTACATGTCCTTCAAAGTAAATGAAAATAGATCCACACTGTACAATGGACATCACATTGTTTCTCCCTCCTGCTCCAAGCTACTTGATATAATGACTAAGATGCTTCAGTAGCCTCATAAGCCTTTCTGTTCTTTCTTGGCCATCTTTAGTCATATCTACATACAAACAACCAAAGCAACAATTTTTAATTTAATATTCCCCAAACTTCCTGTCATACTTAGAATGTATTCAAGGTTCAATTTCTGACTTACGAGACTCCCAATGATCAGACTCCTAATTAATTCTCCCATCTCCTTGACTTCCATACTCTTACCTCCAGCTTCACTGGCTTCCTTGCTAATGCCTGGGGACACCAAACTTAGGACCTGCCACTGGCTTTTTTTTTTTTTTTTTTTTTTTTTTTTTGCCTGGAATGACTTTTTCTTCTATATATTTATTTCTCTCTTACACATTTTTTTCCAAGTTTCTAGGCAATGCAGTCACTTCAGACTTACACTGACCTCACAATCTATAGTTTTCTTCCATTACTCTCTTCCTTTTTTTTCTATTAATTTTCCTCAAAGCATTTATCATTAATTGAATAAATGAGTAAAGAAATGAGTTTTCTGATTTATTCTCTTTGCTAGAAAATATAAGCCCTACACTGGAAAAAGGCGTTATTTAGTTTATTGCTACAACTGATATCTAGAAATGCTCTTGGCAAAGAGCAGACATGTAACACATTTCTATTGGATTAAGTAAAGTTGTAGATGTTTTCCAGCCATTTTTATCTGTACCTAAAACTTTGTCTTCTCTAAATTCCATTTTTTTAACATGACCAAAGCAGAGGTTTTCTTTATTTTTAAAGCAGGCTCCTGTAGGAGAATGCAGTGGAGTCTATCTAGATCCACCAAAAGTGAGGAGGAGAGCTAAATTAGCCGATGTTTCTGACAGGGGAATCTGGAGGATCCTGGTCTGAGGAGGCCTTCTGTTTCCATACAGGGCTCTAGGATAGTGGGGGGAATCTCAGAAGGAAACAGCTGTGGGGTGTTCCTGGAGGGCACTTAAATCCTGGGGGTTTGCTTTATTAAAAACCTCATCTTCAAACTTAGCTCAAAACGATTTGACTTCCTTGGGGTGCCTGCGTGGCTCAGTCGTTAAGCATCTGACTTTGGCTCAGGTCATGATCTCACGGTTCATGAGTTCGAGTCCCACATAGGGTGAGCATACCACATCTGGTGAGCTTGAGCCCCACTTCAGTGAGCATGAGCCCCGCTTTTTCCCTCTGCCTCTCCTGGGATTCTCTCTCTCTTTGCCCCTCTCTCACTTGCACCCTCTCTCTATCTCTCTCAAAACAAAAAATGATTTGAGTTCCTTATCTTCTGGACACAGACAGCAAAAATGTTAGCAGTGGACAGTTTTCTGGAGAATATAGGATGCCAAGAACCTTCATTCATCCCTGCAGGGAGGAGAAGGAACTCTAGTTGTGTCTGTGGCTGAAATTGCTTCCAGCCCAGTAGGTTGAAGTTTTAAAAATAAAAATAATAATTAAATTTGACTGGGATATATTAAAAACTTGTGACTTTCTTATTCTCATCAGTGGAGCAAAGCTCATACTTTCTACCAGTGGAATATTTTCCCCATGTAATATAACAAAAATACAAATAATCTTATTACACTAGAAATTTTTACTTCCACATTCAAAAATCGAAGCAATGAGTGTACACTGAGTATGAATGGTGTAGATGCTATAAAGGCTATAATAAAACACAAGGCATAATCTCAATGGGAATAAAACCTTTCCACCTGAGAAGATACTGTATTTCCTCTATCCTAAGAAGTCACTGCATGTAAGCTGGACAGTCAGTTTAATAACAATTTTGCATTTGGAGAACACAAGTACTGTAACTATTTTAGTGGAACATACTAATTCTAACATGTATCCTTTCCTGAATTTTAGTTTGACACACTGTGTCTTACAATGAAGTTGAAATATAAGATTTAAAAATACGAGGGAGGGAATGGTAAGACCCATATGAGTGAATAGATAATATGTGATTTATGAGATGAAAAACAGTACCAGTGAGGAAAGTCTATGTATTCTAGGGTGAATGAAGAGACCACTCTGTAAGCCAGAGGCATGCCCTCTATGACGATACGGATTACCTGTGGCTGTGACCTGAGAGGTAGAGCGCCCACAACATTCAGGCCTTATTTCCCCACGTGTGGATATAAGAGTTTGGTTTTCCTGCAGCTCTTCCTTTAAATTAGGAGATCACAAACAGGCCTGATTCAACAGACAGAAGTACTTTCTTTGGTACCCTGAGTATTTTTGAAATAATAGTCTTAGTTGCTAACCTTTAAGAAATATCATGATATTGCACATAAAAATTAGATCTGACTTCTGGCAATATCAGGTCTTCACTGTCCCCTGGCAATAGTCAGTGAATGTGGGTAATTTAGCCACTTCAGACTGGGCACGTGAGATCTGGTTAGCCAAGGTCACATACCCCTTTCTTCTCTCATTTAGGTTTCCAGCTTGGTTCCTGTAGGTATGCTTATTTGCCCCTAATGTCTAAATGAAGGCTTCCTTATGCTTTTCCTGGGCTTGGGTGTGGGTGCTATCTACCCATGTTGTCTTGCTTGCTCTAGTACTTACTGTGCCTCTTTGGTCAAGTTACTGAACTTCCCTTTGCCTTGATCTCCTCTTCTATAAAATAGAATTGTAAATAGTACCTACCTCATAGGGTCATATGTAGATTAAATTATTTTATTTCTGACCAAGTATTTGGAACTGTTCCTGGCAAATAGTAAGTTATGAATTCTACTATCATCATGATCATTATCATTTTTCAAGATCTAGTTAGAGTGTAGCCTTCTAACCAAAATCTTTCCAGACCATCTTTACCCCAACATTGTTTATCCTCTTTTGCCCAGCAGTATAAGCAAGAGAAATCTTTCCAAGCCCTGGAAATCTTGTATTAAAAATATTAGCATATGCCTCACTCCTCTATGAAATCACAATCTCATTGGTGACAAGGGTTATGTTTGTTTCTTGTAGGGGTTTTTGTTTGTTTTTTTGTTTGTTTGTTTTTTTGAGACAGAGACAGAGAATGAGTGGGGGCGGGGCAGAGAGAAAGAGAAACACAGAATCCGAAGCAGGCTCCAGGCTCTGAGCTGTCAGCATACATCCCAATGCGGGGCTCAAACTTGTCAACCGTGAGATCATGACCTGAGCTGAAGTTGGAGGCTCAATCAACTGAGCCACCCAGGTACCCAACAAGGGTTATGTTTTATTCATCTATGCATTAATGGAATCTGACACAATACATAGTGTTACACAGTAGAAAATACATTCTTAATAGATTTGTTTATGCAATTACTTTTGGCCTTTGTTGTTGAACACTACACATATTAGGGCATGTGCTATGTGCCTTGAGACCACATGGCAGAAGACAAAATTGCATCACTATGTACTATATTATCTGTGTTAGCAGCAATACATTTATTATCTTCATGCTCTTCTATTATTTTTATCCCTCAATGATATATATATTTTTCAGGGCAAAAATTAAATCTGAGTTATGCTTTTCAAACTTTAAATTTGTTTTCAATGGATTCTGCAAATTTGTCATTATATCCACAGACTATATCACAGTGTCTGGCATATTTAAGGCACCTTCTAAAAGTTTTCTAAGGAATGAGTAACTGAATAAATAAATGTATGAATTAATGTCATTCTCTAGCAAGAGACTGACTCCTGTTAATGACAACATGGATTCAAGTCTTTATTAAAGAGCCCTGAAGCAGTTCTTAAATCTCCTCTCTCCTTCCTATAACCCTATCTACAGGTCACTGCTTTTTCAAACCTGCAGATGAACTGGTAGTGCTTCCCTCACTCTATTAGACACTCATAGGTAACTGGGGGGAAGCAGAAATGAGCTTGGAAAACATTTAAAGTAACTTCTGGACAGGGGATGGACACATAGTTCAAAATGACTTTCATTTACAATGACAGGACCATGTGTTGAACTAGAACATAGTGATAGTTCTTATTGAATGTGAAAAGGAAGTAACCATTTACTTCCTTATGATGATGTAAAAATGACAGACACTTTACAAATGATGGTAAAGAGGCGGGTATTCAAAATAGATTTAGACCCTTAATCAGGGAGGCTTCTATAGACTCAATACGTTTTATAGAAAATAATACCTTGCATTTTGAATGTAGTTAGCAGTTACTCATACATGTGCATCAATTTGATGCTCACATCAACCTTGGGAGGTGGGCTTGTATTAACCTTAAATTTTCTGATGATGTAACTGAGGTTTAGGATTTTAAATCTGAAAGGTTAAAACAGATTAGAAAAAAAAATGTGAAAAATGTGTATGTACGTCAGATTAAATAAGGTTGACCAACTACCTTTTCACCAGTTGCCCTCATATTAATGCCAAATATTTCATGTATTGTATTTATAAGGTAGAATATTCTAGATATAAATTTCAAAGATTCAGGCCTTCCCAACTATATCTAATTCCTATAATCATAACTTTAAAATTCTCTGACATGTACTGCAAGGTGTAATTTCAAGTTCTCAGGTTCTTGCTCTGGCTTTTCATATGAAGGCTGTGGGATAACCTTCCAAAGCAGCTCTGCCATTAACATTTACGTTAACCTTCATCAGTTTTTCTGTCAAAGACAGCTTGCTTTTCATTTCACCTACATCTGTCTTGATCTGAATAACCTTTATTGGTACTTAGTTTATAACCTTTGGGGATTCATTTTTTTGAAGATATTAGTTTATTGCAACGTTGGAGAAACAAAGAAATACCTTCAACAGGGATGTCTGCCACATGGGCATGGAGAGGACAAATCGTCACTTGTCTCTTAAAGGCTGGTGGCTACTTACATCACCACAATCAGAGCACCATTCCTGTATTTCAGTATGCCCTATGGTGTAATATGGCACTCATGCCTCTTTCTCTCCAGGATTTCTAATGAAAAATGTTTAACATACTGAAAAGTTGAAATAGTTTTACAAAGAACCCCCATATAACCATCATCTAGATTCTGTAAATAATGTCTTACTATACTTGCTTTATTAAGTGTCTAGCCATCCCTGTGTCTCCCATCGTCCATAGCCTTTTTAAAATTTCTTTTAGATTTCAAAATAAAATTGCAGACAGCCATGCATGCCCCCTCAACTGCTTCACTATACATACCAACAAGAACTCAATATTTATGATTTTTTTATCTTCTGAATTAAATCTTACATATAAGGAAATTAATCTTATGAACGCATTCCATGTGGGGCATCTCAGTGGCTCAGTCAGTTAAGTGTCTGACTTTGGCTCAGGTCATGATGTCACGGTTCACGAGTTTGAGCCCCATGTCAGGCTCTGCGCTGACAGCTCAGAGACTGGATCCTGCTTTGGATTCTGTGTCTCCCTCTCTCTCTGCCCCTCCCCTGCTCATGCTCTGTCTCTCTCTCTCTCTCTCTCTTTCAAAAATAAAATAAACGTTAAAAAAAATGCATTCAGTGAGTGTGACATGCATATTCCTGTATAACCCAATCCTTTATCAAGAAATAGAATATTGGGGTGCCTGAGTGGCTCGATTAGTTAAGCTTCTGACTCTTGATTTCGGCTCGGGTCACGAACTTGTGAGTTCAAGCCCTGCACCAGGCTCCATGCTGATAGTGTGGAACCTGCTTGGGATCCTCTCTCCCTCTCTCTCTGCCTCTTCCCCACTCATGTGCATGTGTTTCTCTCTCTCTCTCTCTCTCTCTGTCTCTCAAGAAGAAAAGAAAAGAAAAGAAAAGAAAAGAAAAGAGAAAAGAAAAGAAAAGAAAATAGGATATCATGGTCTTTCCCAAAAGCCCTTCCCTACCCAACCAGATATAACCACAGATCTAATTTCTCCCATTTTTTTGTTTGCCTTTCTAGCATTTCATAGCAGTGTGGATTCTTTTACATAACACACTTTTTTATTCTCAGCATAATGTTCTTAAGATTTATTCATATCATTTCCATTGTATTGTTTAACAAAATTCAAATGTTTTACCAGTACTTTCTAAATCAAGAATGTACTCTGGCCCAGCCTAACCCTGAGGTGTCTGCTCTGTCCCTATCCCAATTGACCTCACCATGCTTCAGCCTCGTTGTCTTCTTTTCTCAAAAAAAAAAAAAAAAAATATTTTTTTATTGAAGTATAACTACCCACTAAATTAGTTTTAGGCATACAATATTGTGATTCAGCAATTCTATAAGTCACTCAGTGCTCATCAAGTTAAGTGTACTTTTAATCCTCTTTATCTAGTTCCCCCATCCCCCCACCCATACATTGTCTTCTAATGCCCCTGGAAATGCAAACTCCTTCTCTCAAGTGCTTTTGCTTGCACTTGTTGTTTCCTCCTCCTGGAACATGGTTCTACATATGTCAGCTTCCTCAGCCTTTAGGTCTTCACTCATCTGTCATTTCAGAGGCCTCTTTTCTTTCCAACCACCTCATCTGAAGTAGTCCCCTTGTCCCACATTATTTGCTGTCATAACATTTGTTATTAGCTCTTATCCCAAGCTCCAATTATCTTGCTTGTTGGCTTTTTTAAATCTTTTGTCTCCCCTATAAAAATACAAGATTTAATGGTCTAATGCCTATGTCTTTTCTGTTCATCTTTATATCTTCAGAATAAGCACAATTAGGGGCATATGGTAAGTATTTTAACAGAATTTGTTGTGAAATATATTTAACTTAGGGGTTTTGTTCCCAAGCAATATACCTTGACAATATTAACACCCCTTGAACCTAGTTTTCTACAGAACAAAATTTAGTTTTGGTTATTCCTAAAATGCAATCTCTCCATGGAGGAGATAATTCCTTAAACATTCTCAGTCATTTAGGTTTAGTGGGAATGACTTCATAATTTTATTCCTAAAGATATGTTTTGGTAAATAATAATATTTACTATCTTTGGCCTGTTGGTCTTCCTGAAGCACTTTGATGTACAGTGTCTTATTTGGTTCTGAAGCTTGGAGAGTTACATGTTATTATTAGAGACATTTTGCAGAAGAGAGACAGCAAACGAGTCAGAAAAGGGAATTACTTATCTGAAATTACACATGTGGTTACAGGTGCAGCCATGATTCCCATTTTAGGTTTTAGTTTCCTTTCCACTGCTTTGTACGGAAACACATTGGGACCCTCAGGAAAAGAGTGAATAAATCCACAAATTGCAAAGAGTGGGGGATAAGCTTTGCAAATACCAGCTTGCTCAATCTATTCAATAATCCTGTTTGAGAACCACTGCTGCCCCCACTATATTTTTTCCAGCTTTATTGGGGGTACAGTTGACATTTAAAAATTATATATATATGTAAGGTATACAATATGATGTTTTGATGTTCATATACACTGTGAAATGGTCACCACAATTAGACTAATTAATATATCCATCTCCTTACAGAGTTAACCTTTTTTGGTGGTGGTGACAGTGGTGAGAAGAGTTAAAATCTTGTCTCTTAGCAAATGTCAAAGATACAATAGAGTATTATTAACTGTAGTCACCACACTATCCATTAGTTTTCCAGAATTCCTTCATTCTGAATTACTGAAATGTTGCACACTTTGTCCAACATCTCCCCATTTTCCCCACCCTTCAGCCCCATTCTATTCTCTGCTTTATGTGTTTAACTTTTTTAGATTTCACATACAGGTAAGATTATGCAGTATTTATTTTTCTACATCTGAATTATTTCAATTAGTAATCACCTTCAGGTTTATCCATGGCGTATAAATGGCAGAATTTCTTTCTTTTTATGGCTTAATGATATTAGTGTGTGTGTGTGGTGTGTGTGTGTGTGTGTGTGTGTGTGTGTGTGTGTTGTATTTTCTTTATCCGTTCTTGTGTTGATGGGAAACAGATTGTTTGTATATTTTGGCCATTATGAATAATGTTGCAATGAACAGATGGGAGAACATATATCTCTTTGAGAAACTGATTTTATTTCCTTTGGATATATATTCGGAGGTGGGATTGCTGGATTACTTGTAGTTCTATTTTTAATTTTTTGAGGAACCTCCATACTGTTTTCCATAATGGCTGCACTGAGTTACACTCACACCAATAGTGTACAAGAGTTCCCTTTTCTTTACATCCTTACTAATACTTGTTTTACTTTACCTTTTTCATAATAGCCATTTTAACAGGTGTGAAATACTAACTCATTGTGGTTTTGTTTTGCATTTCTCTACTAGTGATGGTTAGCATCTTTTCATATACCTGTTGGCCATTCATGTCATTTTTGAGAAATGTCCATTCAGGTCCTTTGCCCACTTTTTAGTCAGCTTGTTTTTTTTTTCTTTTGAGTATCCGAGTTTGTTATATATTTTGGGTATTAACTTCTTGTCAGATATATGGTTTGCAAATATTTTCTTCCATTTCATAGTCTCTTCACTCTGATGATTATTTCCATTGTTGTGTAGACCTGTACCACACACCACACACATCCATGGCAAACTCTGTAGTGTTATAAACTGACCATAAAAAATAAGCTTGTGTAGTGTACTTTCCATGAGTAAAGCCATACACACTCAGATGTGTGAATCAGCATCACAGAGTGAAAGAAATCCTCCAAGAATTACCAGGGACTGTATTTGATCTTGAGAATTCAAAGATGAAAAACAGACAGTTCCTGTCCTTTTTAAAATTACATCTAAAAATGAGACAAAAACATATATAAATTATGCCTTATGAAAGATACAGAGTACATGTGTATAAGAGACGTCTAATTTACATTAGTGGGTCAGAGGTTCTCTGCCTTAAGGCAACATTAAAGTTCAAATATAAAGACTCTACAAGTTAGCCAGATGAAAGGTGGTGGAAAAGTGTTCTAGGCAAAGAAAATCATGTAAACAAAGGCCCTAAGAGGATAGGGCCTGAAGTTTTCAAATAACCGAATTGCCTAGTCTAGGCCTAGAATATAGAAGAGTCAGACATGTAGAGAAGGACTGGATTATGCACGGTCATTCCAAGTCAGTGAGTTACGAATTTTTCCTACCTGTAGCAGAAAACCACTGAAGAGAGGTGGACAGTAGAATTATAGTAACGACTGTGGGTTCTGAACTTCACCAATTTACTTAACCTTTCTAAGGTTTCATTTCCTCGTTTGTAAAATGGGAGTGATACCTGTGTTTATTTCATTGCATTATTGAAAGCAATAACAAAAGCAATACATAAAATAATACAGGAAATCTTTATAGATTTATGCTTACCACATTATCATCATAATTATTTTAGCTATTTTATAATAATATCATGTTCTTTTATATTTATTGAAGATTGTAACATTGATTATGATTGATAAAAGAGCTAAGTAAAAAAGAAGAAGCAAGTACAGTTCTGGTTTTCTGGCATGAAAATCAGCTGGATAGACAGTTGTTAGGTCTAGCATAGATATACTTGGGAAGTCAGACAGGGGACCTGGAATGGAGATCTAACTTTGAGAATCACTGAAATATAGATGACATTTAAAATGCAGATGAGGGGCGCCTGGGTGGCGCAGTCGGTTAAGCGTCCGACTTCAGCCAGGTCACGATCTCGCGCTCCGTGATTTCGAGCCCCACGTCAGGCTCTGGGCTGATGGCTCAGAGCCTGAAGCCTGTTTCCAATTCTGTGTCTCCCTCTCTCTCTGCCCCTCCCCCGTTCATGCTCTGTCTCTCTCTGTCCCAAAAATAACAAACGTTAAAAAAAATAATAATAATAAAAAATAAAAAAAAATAAAAAAAAAAAAATAAAATAAAATGCAGATGAGATTTTCTGGGGAGGGAATGTTCAATAAGAAAAAAGTAGGACCAGCACTGAAACACAGAACAACCCCAATTGACACATCAACTTGGAGAAGAAGAGATATTAAGAACACTGAGCTTAGAGATAGATGGGAAAAGACCAGGACAATGAAGCCATGGGAAGAGAATGATCCAAGGAGATAAGAAGGGTCAGCTGTCCTAAATGCTTTCAGATGAGTTCTGAAAAAAAGTCTGCTGGATTCAGCACAACGTGATTATTGGTAACACTGGTGAGAATAATTTTTTTAAGTTTATTCATTTTGAGAGAAGTAGAGCGTGAGTGGGTGATGGGCAGAGAGAGAGGGAGATACAGAATCCGAAGCAGGCTCCAGGCTCTGAGTTTTCAGCACAGAGCCCACGTGGGGCTCGAACTCATGAAACTATGAGATCATGACCTGAGCTGAATTCAACAGTTGGATGTTTAACCAACTGAGCCACCCAGGCACCCCTAGAATAATTTTTTAAAAGTGGTAAGAGTAGGAACAGATTGGAGGAGCAAAGAGTGAAAGAGAGGAGCAGAGGAGGCAGCAGATCCAGAAACAGGGTTTGAGAATCTTGGCTGTGGAGAAGATTAAAGAATAGGGTAGTTGTTGAAGGTTCTGAGTTGAAGAGAAAGTTTTAATAAAAAGGCAAATAGTGAAGTATTTAAAATATTTTGTTAGAGGATCGCTGGGTGGCTCAGTCAACTTTAAGTGTCCAACTTCGGCTCAGGTCATGATTTCGTGGTCCGTGAATTCAAGCCCTGTGACAGGCTCTGTGTTGACATCTCAGAGCCTGGAACCTGCTTCTGATTCTGTGTCTCCCTCTGTCCCTGCCCCTCACCCACTCACTCGCTGTCTCTGTCTCTGTCTCTGTCTCTCTCTCAAAAAATAAACTTAAAAAAAATTTAAACATTTTATTAGATAATTTTCAAACCACAAGCTTAATATGCACCTACTTATAACAAATAAAGCAACACAACAAAAGATTAAAAAGGCAAAGTTCATCGCCCCCCTCTTATTTGCTCTCATTCCTCACTCAACCACACAGATCTCCAAACCAACTTTAACAGGAAGGTGCACCTGTGTTTCTTCACTCATAAAGACATATGCAAACACATATACTCATATAAAGAACATACTAGGAATTGTTTTGTTTTTACCTAAATGGAATCATACCATATACATTTGTTTCCATTTTCTTTCAACAGCATCACCTCTACAGATAAAAGTAAAACTCTTTTCTCTAATTTTTTATACTGATGTATAAACATATATTTCATTTTGTATGTAGACAATCATATCTCACATTCAGTTTTTCTTTTATATGCATTTTTTTTTGTTTTTGTTGTTGCCTCTTCCTTCCCACACCTGTGGTCTGTCACTCCTAGCCTTTGTAGATTTGTTTATAATTGAGTGCTCATTATTTCACAGACTTGTTCATTCTCAGATAATCTCTTCTACCTTTTGTTTATTGTAACATGTTCATCTCATTTCTGTAAGATGACTTACATACATTCAAATAATAAAGCATAAAGACCTTAGTAACACATTTTCTTTTTCTTAAGAATTACCCATCCTTAGGTGACTAAAACAGAAATAAAAAACAAAGAAGTCCATATACCTTTAATAAATAAATATATGGAGTTCAAAAATTATAATGCAAGTTAGTATTCCTGGAAATCTATCTGAAGATCTTGGAAATGCTTTACAGTTGCTAATTAAGCCTCTCCATGCCAGCCAGTTTAACTAAGGAATATATAGTAACCTCACAGAGGGACCATTTCATCCAACTCAAGTGTTCTCCCCTGGAGTAGAATAAAATAACTGTGTGATAACCCAGAGTAACACTGAACTGCATCTTAAGATGGAAAATGAATGATTTTATTAGAGCCAAATGAATCTGCCAAGGGAGTTTATACAGAATGTGTTTTAGATTTAGAATTTGCATGGCATGCTAGTTTTTATCGCTATTAATATGCTATTATGAAGTTGGATGCTTGGTGTTTTAAAGTGCCTCCTGATCGTAAATTAGTCAACACATAAAATGCTTTTGAAGTAGCATCCCAATTTTCCAGTTGAGATCTCTGCATCCCAAGGTGATTAAATGACTCTCATCAGGTGTTTCAATTTCTGTACTTCACTCCTTTGCAACTTTCTTCATAAAGGAACATGCTTTGCAGTATCTACTTTATTCCACATCCAGAATTAAACAGGTTCTTGCACATGTGATCACATTTATGTCACATCATTATGTGAAGTAGGCATGATTTGCCTCCAGTTTGAAGGCAAGGAGACTAAGGTTTATATGATTTGCAAAAGAAGGTCAACAGCTGCTAAGCCAGCAAAGCTACAATTGTGAACACCAGTCTTTGGGATGCCAACGCCTGAAACTTTTCTTCCAGGCCACACTGCGTTCTTCACACCCACGTATGTGACATAATTCATGAACTTGGTTTGGTATGCATGGGTAATGTTTCTATATTGGTGATGACATTTAAACACAGTTGATTTTTTTAAGTTTACTTATTTCTTTTGAGAGAAACAGAGACAGCAAGAGTAGGGGAGGGACGGGTGGTGGAGAGGGGTGTGAGAGAGAGAGAAAGAGAGAGAGAGAGAGAGAGAGAGATTCCCAAGCAGGCTCCATGTTGCCATCACAGAGCCCAAAGTGGGGCTCAAACCCACAAAACTGTGAGATCACGACCTGAGCCAAAACCAGGAGTCAGATACTTAACCCACTGAGCCACCCAGTTGCCCCTAAACACATTTTAAATATTAGGCCCTGGACATACATTGCACATTATACTGAGGCAAGGAAATATTCCACCTACTGGAAGACATAGCAAGTCACATTTGACAGGTTGTGTGGATAATCCTGTTACAGGTGAGAGAGTGCATAATGGTGAACTATGTAATCTACCATATTTCCAAACATAAAGCTAAATCTCAGCATTTCTGGCTGAATTGCCAAAACTCTGTAATCTGGACATGTCCTGTCAGCTCAACCATAGTTATCACCACCATCTGAAATAATCCATTTGCTTAGCCCACACCACATTGTTATCTCCTGCTCATTACCCATCCTCTTCCTCCACCTGAGATATTTTCTTTCTTTCTTCCTTACATTAAATACATTTCGCTTAGCCTTTCTTAACTTCCTATTCCGTTACATTGCAACATATGATGGAGCTTTGGCAGTGGAATATGGGAGAAAGTGATTTTTCTACATAGAGGCCAAGCAGTAAAATACCCTGTATGATCCCATGTTAAAAATGGCAAAGTCATGAGACAGAAAGAATCTGAATCCCTGACCATCACTTGAATGAATGCTGTCAGACTAAGTAGCTTGACCTAATCAAACCAGAAATGTATCGAGAGAATCCTGGGAAGATGGCAGCGTAGGAGGACACTGGGCTCACAGCGCATCCTGCTGATCACTTAGATTCCACCTACACCTGCCTAAATAACCCAGAAAACCACCAGAAGACTAGCAGAATGGAGTCTCCAGAGCCAAGCGCAGATGAGAGGCCCACAGAAGAGGGTAGGAAGGGCGGACAGGCAGTGCGCGCTGCACGGACTGGCGGGAGGGAGCCGGGGCGGAGGGGCGGCTCGCCAGCCAAGCAGAGCCCCCGAGTCTGGCTTGCAAAAGTGGAGGGGCCGGATGGAGTGTGTTCAGACAGCGAGCAGGACTTAACATCTGGAAGATTATAAGTTAACAACTCTGCTCGGAGAACAGGAGGGCTGGAGAAATGGGAAGGAGAGTTGCTGAGCCCTGGACGACAGAGCTCAGCTTGGTGGGGAACAAAGGTGCTCGCCAGCGCCATCTCCCTCGCCCATCCCCCAGCCAAACTCCCAAAGGGAACCAGTTCCTGCCAGGGAACTTGCTTGCACTGCACAAACACCCAATGCTGTGCTTCTGCAGATCCAACCCTCCTGCAGGTCTGACTCCCTCCTGGTGCCGCAGGGCCCCTCCCGAAGCGGATCTCCGAGGGATAAGCGAGCTGAGCCTGCCCCTTCCGCCGCTGTGCACCTTGCCGATCCACCCCAGCTAATACGCCAGATCCCCAGCACCACAAGCCTGGCACAATGTGCAAGTAGCCCAGATGGGCCACGCCACCCCACAGTGAATCCCGCCCCTAGGAGAGGGGAAGAGAAGGCACACACCAGTCTGACTGTGGCCCCAGTGGTGGGCTGGGGGCAGACATCAGGTCAGACTGCGGCCCCGCCCACCAATGCAAATTATTCAAGACAGCACAAGGAAGTGCCCTGCAGTCCCACACCACTCCAGGGACTATCCAAAATGATGAAACGGAAGAATTCCCCTCAAAAGAGTCTCCAGGAAATAACAACAGCTAACGAACTGATCAAAAAGGATTTAAACAATATAACAGAAAGTGAATTTAGAATAATAGTCATAAAATTAATCACTGGGCTTGAAAACAGTATACAGGACAGCGGAGAATCTCCTGCTACAGAGATCAAGGGACTAAGGAACAGCCAGGAGGACCTAAAAAATGCTATCAATGAACTGCAAAATAAAATGGAGACAACCACAGCTCGGATTGAAGAGACAGAGGAGAGAATAGGTGAACTAGAAGATAAAATTATGGAAAAAGAAGAAGCTGAGAAAAAGAGAGATAAAAAAATCCAGGAGTATGAGGGAATATTAGAGAACTAAGTGATGCACTAAAGAGAAATAATCTACGCATAATTGGTATTCCAGAGGAGGAAGAGAGAGGGAAAGGTGCTGAAGGTGTACTTGAAGAAATAATAGCTGAGAACTTCCTGGATCTGGGGAAGGAAAAAGCATTGAAACCCAAGAGACACAGAGAACTCCCTTTAGAAGTAACTTGAATCGATCTTCTGCATGACATATCATAGTGAAACTGGCAAAATGCAAGGATAAAGAGAAAATTCTGAAACCAGCTAGAGATAAACGTGCTCTAACATATAAAGGGAGACCTATAAGACTCGTGACCATTCTCTCTACTGAAACTTGGCAGGCCAGAAAGGAATGGCAGGAGATCTGCAATGTGATGAACACAAAAAATATGCAGCCGAGAATCCTTTATCCAGTAAGTCTGTCGTTTAGAATAGAAGGAGAGATAAAGGTCTTCCCAAACAAACAAAAACTGAAGGAATTCGTCACCAGTAAACCAGCCCTACAAGAGATCCTAAGGGGGATCCCGTGAGACAAACTACCAGAGACACCGCTACAAGCATGAAACCTACAGACATCACAATGACTCTAAACCCATATCTTTCTATAATAACACTGAATATAAATGGACTAAATGCACCAACCAAAAGACATAGCGTATCAAAATGGATAAAAAAAAAAATAAGACCCATCTATTTGCTATCTACAAGAGACTGATTTTAGACCTGAGGACACCTTCAGATTGAGAGTGAGGGGATGGAGAACTATTTATCATGCCACTGGGAGTCAAAAGAAAGCTGGAGTAGCCATACTTATATCAGACAAACTGGACTTTAAATTAAAAGCTGTAACAAGAGATGAAGAAGGGCATTATATAATAATCTATGCATCAGGGTCTATCCATCAGGAAGAGCTAATAATTATAAATGTCTATGCACCGAATACAGGAGCCCGCTAAATATATAAAACAATTACTAACAAACATAAGCAACCTTATTGATAAGAATGTGGTAATTGCAGGGGACTTTAACACTCCACTTACAGAAATGGATACATCATCTAGACACATGGTCAATTAAGAAACAAGGGCCCTAGGGGCGCCTGAGTGGCGCAGTCGGTTAAGCGTCCGACTTCAGCCAGGTCACGATCTCGCGGTCCGTGAGTTCGAGCCCCGCGTCAGGCTCTGGGCTGATGGCTCGGAGCCTGGAGCCTGTTTCCGATTCTGTGTCTCCCTGTCTCTCTGCCCCTCCCCCGTTCATGCTCTGTCTCTCTCTGTCGCAAAAATAAATAAACGTTGAAAAAAAAATTAAAAAAAAAAAAAAAAAGAAACAAGGGCCCTAAATAATACATTGGATCAGATAGACTTGACAGATATATTTAGAACTCTGCATCCCAAAGCAACAGAGTATACTTTCTTCTCAAGTGCACATGGAACATTCTCCAAGATACATCACATACTGGGTCACAAACAGCCCTTCATAAGTATACAAGAATTGAAATCATACCATGCATAGTTTCAGACCACAATGCTATGAAGCTTGAAATCAACCACAGGAAAAATCTGGAAAACCTCCAAAAGCATGTAGGTTAAAGAACACCCTACTAACGAATGAGTGGGTCAACCAGGCAATTAGAGAAGAAATTAAAAACTATATGGAAATAAACAAAAATGAAAATACAACAATCCAAATGCATTGGGATGCAGCGAAGGCAGTCCTGAGAGGAAAATACATTGCAATCCAGGCCTATCTTCAAGAAACAAAAAAATCCCAAATACAAAATCTAACAGCATACCTAAAGGAAATAGAAGCAGAACAGCAAAGACAGCCTAAACCCAGCAGAAGAAGAGAAATAATACAGATCAGAGCAGAAATAAACAATATAGACTAAAAAAACTGTAGAGCAGATCAACGAAACCAAGAGTTGGTTTCTTGAAAAAAATAAACAAAATTGATAAACCTCTAGCCAGGCTTCTCAAAAAGGAAAGGGAGATGACCCAAACAGATAAAATCATGAATGAAAATGGAATTATTACAACCAATCCCTCAGAGATACAAGCAATTCTCAGGGAATACTATGAAAAATTATATGCCAACAAACCGGACAACCTGGAAGAAATGGACAAATTCCTAAACACCTACACGCTTCCAAAACTCAATCAGGAGGAAAGAGAAAGCTTGAACAGACCCATAACCAGGAAAGAAATTGAATCAGTCATCAAAAATCTCCCAACAAATAAGAGTCCAGGACCAGATGGGTTCCCAGGGGAGTTCTACCAGACGTTTAACGCAGAGATAATACCTATCCTTCTCAAGCTATTCCAAAAAATAGAAAGGGAAGGAAAACTTCCAGACTCATTCTATGAAGCCAGTATTACTTGGATTCCTAAACCAGACAGAGACCCAGTAAAAAAAGAGAACTACAGGCCAATATCCCTGATGAATATGGATGCCAAAATTCTCAATAAGATACTAGCAAATCAAATTCAACGGCATATAAAAAGAATTATTCACCATGATCAAGTGGGATTCATTCCTGGGATGCAGGGCTAGTTCAACATTTGCAAATCAATCAATGTGATACATCACATTAATAAAAGGAAAGATAAGAACTATTTGATCCTGTCAATCGATGCAGAAAAGGCATTTGACAAAATTCAGCATCCTTTCTTAATAAAACCCTCGAGAAAGTCGGGATAGAAGGAACATACTTAAACATCATAAAAGCCATTCATGAAAAACCCACAGCTAACATCATCCTCAATGGGGGAAAACTGAGAGCTTTTTCACTGAGATCAGGAACACGACAGGGATGTCCACTCTCACCGCTGTTGTTTAACATAGTGTTGGAAGCTCTAGTATCAGCAATCAGACAACAAAAGGAAATCAAAGGCATCAAAATTGGCAAAGATGAAGTTAAGCTTTCACTTTTTGCAGATGACATGATATTATACATGCAAAATCCGATAGACTCCACCAAAAGTCTGCTAGAACTGATACGTGACTTTAGCAAAGTTGCAGGATACAAAAACAATGTACAGAAATCAGTTGCATTCTTATACACTAATAATGAAGCAACAGAAAGACCAATAAAGAAACTGATCCCATTCACAATTGCACCAAGAAGCATAAAATACCTAGGAATAAATCTAACCAAAGGTGTACAAGATCTGTATGCTGAAAATATAGGAAGCTTATGAAGGAAATTGAAGAAGATTTAAAGAAATGGAAAGACATTCCCTGCTCATGGATTGGAAGAATAAATATTGTCAAAATGTCAATACTACCCAAAGCTATCTACACATTCAATGCCATCCCAATCAAAATGGCACCAGCATTCTTCTCGAAACTAGAACAAGCAATCCTAAAATTCATATGGAACCACAAAAGGCCCGAATAGCCAAAGTAATTTTGAAGAAGAAGACCAAAGCAGGAGGCATCACAATCCCAGACTTTAGCCTCTACTACAAAGCTGTCATCATCAAGACAGCATGGTATTGGCACAAAAACAGACACATAGACCAATGGAATAGAATAGAAACCCAAGAACTAGACCCACAAACGTATGGCCAACTCATCTTTGAAAAGCAGGAAAGAACATCCAATGGAAAAAAGACAGTCTCTTTAACAAATGGTGCTGAGAGAACTGGACAGCAACATGCAGAAGGTTGAAACTAGACCACTTTCTCACACCATTCACAAAAATAAACTCAAAATGGATAAAGGACCTGAATGTGAGACAGGAAACCATCAAAACCCTAGAGGAGAAAGCAGGAAAAGACCTCTCTGACCTCAGCCATAGCAATTTCTTACTTGACACACCCCCAAAGGCAAGGGAATTAAAAGCAAAAATGAATTACTAGGACCTTATGAAGATTAAAAGCTTCTGCACAGCAAAGGAAACCACCAACAAAACTAAAAGGCAACCAACGGAATGGGAAAAGATATTTGCAAATGACATATCGGACAAAGGGCTAGTATCCAAAATCTATAAAGAGCTCACCAAATTCCACACCTGGAAAACAACCCAGTGAAGAAATGGGCAGAAAACATGAACAGACACTTCTCTAAAGAAGACATCCAGATGGCCAAGAGACAGATGAAAAGATGCTCAATGTCGCTCCTCATCAGGGAAATACAAATCAATGCCACACTGAAATATCACCTCATGCCAGTCAAAGTGGCCAAAATGAACAATTCAGGAGACTATAGATGCTGGAGAGGATGTGGAGAAATGGGAACCCTCTTGCACTGTTGGTGGGAATGCAAATTGGTGCAGCCACTCTGGAAAACAGTGTGGAGGTTCCTCAGATAATTAAAAATAGACCTACCCTATGACCTAGCAGTAGCACTGCTAAGAATTTACCCAAGGGATACAGGAGTACTGATGCATAGGGGCACTTGTACCCCAATGTTCATAGCAGCACTCTCAACAATAGCCAAATTATGGAAAGAGCCTAAATGTCCATCACCTGATGAATGGATAAAGAAATTATGGTTTATATACACAATGGAGTACTACGTGGCAATGAGAAAGAATGAAATACGGCCCTTTGTAGCAACATGGATGGAACTGGAGAGTGTGATGCTAAGTGAAATAAGCCATACAGAGAAAGACAGATACCATATGGTTTCACTCTTATGTGGATCCTGAGAAACTTAACAGAAACCCATGGGGAGGGGAAGGAAAAAAAAAAAAAAAGGAGGTTAGAGTGGGAGAGAGCCAAAGCATAAGAGACTTAAAAACTGAGAACAAACTGAGGTTTGATGGGGGGTGGGAGGGAGGAGAGGGTGGGTGATGGGTATTGAGGAGGGCACCTTTTGGGATGAGCACTGGGTGTTGTATGGAAACCAATTTGACAATAAATTTCATATATTGAAACAATAAATAAATAAAAATAAATTACTTGAAAAAAAAAACCAGAAATATATCCCACCACACACACACACACACACACACACAATTGCAAAAACTAAAAAAGCAATAGAGAATATAAACATTAAATCCTAGAATGTTATTTATTAAACTTAAAGAACACAGAAAAATATCAAAGGAAGGGGAAATAAACAGAAATACTATTGCCTAATACCCAAACATACTAATAATTAGATTGAATTACATGGCAGTGGTCATCATGCTAGATTAAAAAATCAGGACTCTATTATACGCTATTTATATGGGATGTGTGTTAAATATAAAGACACACATAGGTTGAAAGTACAAAGATGTAAAATGATATGTCAAGCAAATACTAAGCATATGAAGACCAATGAAGTTATGCTAATTTCAGACCAAGTGAACTTTTGTCATTATATCAACTTACAACTAAAATTGAACTGTATAATGTTAAATGTCAGTTCACCACACCATAATAATCCTGAATGTATATGCATCTATAACAAAAATTTATATACATAAACCCAAAACTGGCAGAACCAGAGGGAGAAATTAATAAATCTAACAAATTAGGGATTTTAACACTTTTCTCAAATAGTTTTAGTCCAAAGTACAGAAGAAGGAGGGTGGAGAGGCAAAACACATATCTACACTTCCTAGAAGTTGGACACGTTACTTCCACTTACATTCATGGTCAACATTTAGTCACAAGTGCATACCTGGCTACAAGAGAGCCTGAAAAATGATTTTTTTTTAGTCCAGATGACTTAGCATATATGTATACTTGATATGTATGTATGTATATGTATGTATATGTGTGTATGTGTGTATATGATACATGTGTGTGCATCTATATCATATATAATATATATGTTTATGTATTATATTATGTATGTATAAATAGAACCCATACCTGTTACCATAAAAGAGGGCAGAATGGATATCTATCGGGTGCCAATTAATTGTCTCTGCCACAGGAGTGATAAAAGATTTATGTAGTTCCTGTTGGAGAAATATGTATGTATGTACTTAAAAGCACAAATAGTAAATTTAAATTAACACCCTGAAAGTAAGTTTGGCCTCTGGGTAAAAATAACTTGCAACTTCCTGAAACAAAAAGAAAATTCTAGGCTATTTTTATTGACAGACATAGCTTCAAAAATACTAAGTAACAGCG
This sequence comes from Herpailurus yagouaroundi, assembly GCF_014898765.1. Classification (NCBI taxonomy): domain Eukaryota; kingdom Metazoa; phylum Chordata; class Mammalia; order Carnivora; family Felidae; genus Herpailurus; species Herpailurus yagouaroundi. The sequence goes on along the minus strand of NW_024412411.1, from coordinate 10,262,094 downwards.
TTGAGGAGCACCTGGGTGTCTCAATCGGTTAAGCATCTGGCTTCAACTCGGGCCATGATGTTCTAGTTCCTGAGTTCAAGCCCCACATTGGGCTTTGTGCAGACAGCTCAGAGCCTGGAGCCTGTTTCCAATTCTGTGTCTCCCTCTCTCTCTCTCTGCCTCTCCCCTGCTCGCACACTGTCTCTTTCTCCCTCTTTCCCCCTCTCTCTCCCTCTCAAAAATAAATAAACATTAAAAAAATATGTAATAGTGTTTTAAAATCAATATATTGAAATTTCTATTCTCGGACTATTAAGAACTCTATAAATAATGGTTGTAAGAATGGTAATATAATTAGTCAAAAAACAAAAAGAAATGAGAAAATAGGATAAAAAGAAAAAGAAGTACATTGTTATTATCAGACACTATAATTGTGTACAAAGTTGATACATGTGAATACAAGAACATCTACAAAATATACAAACAAGACTTCATCAAGATTGTTGAAACAAGACCATAGGAAAAAAATCAATAAGCTAGTAATCAATACACTAGTAACAGAGGTGTATTTAAAACCTCACAAACTATAACATGCAAAGAAATAAATCTAATAAAAGATGTGTGAGACGTACATGGAGAAACTCTTTAAAATGTATTAGGAGTCATAAAAGGAGATGAGAATAAGTACATTGACATATAACAGATGGAGAGCTCAAAATAATGATATCCAGATAATTGAAATGTAATTCAATTTTATCAATTTCAACAAAAATTCTGAACAATGTTTATGTAAATCATAATAAATTCATAAAATATATATGAAAGAGCAAGTGTACTAGAATTGCAAAGACTTTTTTTTAAGTTGATTTCATTTTGAGAGAGAGAAAGGCCAGGTACCTGAGTGCAGTGGAGGGGCAGAGAGGGAAAGAGAGAGAATCCCAACAGGCTTTGCACTGCTAGTGTAGAGCCCAAAGCAGAGCTTAGAACTCATGAACCATGAGATCACAACCTGAGGCAAAATCAAGAGTCAGATGCTTAACCAATTAAACCACCCAGGTGCCCCCAAAATTTATTATTGTTAAAGAAAAATATAAGTAATGAATTTAGGATGTTTAGAAGTAAACTATTACTTAAGCAAGGCACTTAAAAAAAAAAAACATAAGTCACAAAAGATAAGATCAAGAGTTTTGAATTCCTCAAAATATAACATTTAAAGCAAAACAAAATGACGCCAACAAAAATGTTTTTTTAAGAAGAAACTGGAGAATTATATCCACAATCTATATTTTTCACAATCCTGTTAAAAAAAATGAGGACCAAGGATATGAATGCATAATACACAGAAGAAGCAATTTCATCCACCTAAAATATGTAAAAATAATCAACCACACTGGCTAAGGAGGGAAAGGCAAAGGGAGTGACCAACTATACTAAAGATGTAGATCAGTTAAGTAAGAAGAGGACTGGGTTTTGAATTTGTAAATATGAAGTCACAGGTACAGCATTGGGCAGAGTGTTATAGATGAAAACCTGATTGGTATGAGTTCAGGAACAAGTGAAAAGAGAGGACTCAGAGGCTATTTTCTTAAAAGAGAGAACAGGTTAATAGGACAGTGGATGAAGAGAAATGTAGGCTCAAGAAAGGTTTGTATTTTTTTTTTATAGTACAGCATGTTTGTATTGATGGAAAGAATGATTCCATAGATAGAGAAAATATATGAGGCAGGAGGAGGGAAGAATTTCTAGAGCAATGTCCCAGGTGAAAGCCTACTGCATGTGGGAAGGATTTGACTTTAGAAACACAGGCAGTTGATTATTTAAAGTTCAGTAGAGAAGTACACACAGCACAGGTGCAGGGGTGTCGGCAGGTGTTCTAAGAGGAGGGTGTAGAACCTCTCTTCATAATTACTTTCATTTTCTCAGGGAAATAGAAAGTGACATCAGCAGCTAAAGACTAGAATGATGGAGGTTTGAGGAGAAAGGGGAAGATAGAGAACAGTCACAGACAGCATGGAAGACGGAATGAAATATGGAGACTTAACATGATTGTTAGCTATAAGCAATAGGCCACTCGATTACAGTCATAAATTTAAAGTTGTTTTTCAACTTCTATATAAAATAAATGTAATAAAGTGAGACCACTAAAATGATCTGTATCCATCTTCATATGTGCGGGTGTATACACAGAATGAGTGTAGGGGAGGGACGGTGGAACTGGTTCTGTGGGAATGACAGGAAAGTATGACAACGTAGAGGAAGGGAGAGGAGGGTAAGCATGTATTCAAAGGAGTGATGACAGTCTTTGGTCATGGAATGTAAGATGAGTAAGGAGGAAATGACAGAATGGTGTGGATGAGAAACATTGATAAAGTAAATGTGGTGAATAATAATTTTCGATAAACATAGGGCTCAAAAACACAGTCAAGTAAGAAAAAGGGTTGAAAACATAAGTACAAGTTGATTCCACTTATGTAAACTAAATATATATATATGTATATATTTAAAATATGTTATAGGCATATATTATAGAAATATAGGTGATATAGATAGGTATATGTGTGTATATGCATGTATTATATACATAGGTATATATATGCATCTATATTATATACACATATGGGTACACACACATAAATATAAATATATATGCTTTATTTTTCTTTAAGAAGTGATAGGATAATGGCTAAGAATGTCAGTTTTGAAGCTAGGCTGCCTGGGTTTTGCCACTTATTACCCTTGGGCAAATTACTTATCCTTTCTGTGCTTATTTCCTTTTTCCTCAGTACTCTGTACCTCAGTTTCCTTTTTTTTTCTAAAATAGGAATTGCTGTGCACTCCATTCTGTTTCCTGAAACCTCATATGTTAAAACCCTAACTCCCAACATGATGGCATTGAGGCATGGGGCTCTCTCTCTGCCATGTGAGGACACAGCTAGAAGGTAGCCATTGGCAAGCCAGGAAGAAGGCTGTCACCAGAACCTGACCAATCTGGCTTCCTGATCTCAGGCTCGCAGCCTCCAGATCTGTGAGAAGATAAATCCCTGTTGCTTAAGTCACCCAGTCTGTGGTATTTTGTTATGTCATCCCAAGCTGACTAAGACAGGGATAATAAAAGTACCTTGCTCATGAGCATCTTACAGCACTTCTATTACGAGCATGAAAGTGTTTTATAAGGCAGTAGCTACAATTGTAAATGACCTGAAGCCATAAAGCAGAATGTGTGAATGATGAGTGCATGAGTGTTTGCAGTAATGTCTTTAGCTTTCTATAATTTGAAATATTTAAAGTTTTAAATAAAAATATAAATCAGTTTGGCAGTAATACATATTTAAGACAGACGAGATTAATTCAAGATGACAAGTGAGAAGTCTGTTTCACTAACACTGATGAACTGTGATTTTGATTCAACTAGAAAAGTGGCAGAAGATGAGAAGAAGGTGGCTCAAGGAATGGTTTGGATATAAAAATGGCAGGGAGAGAAAGGAGAGAAGGACAGACAATACCTCGGTTCCAGATTCCTGTGTAGAAAGTGGTGTCAGCACTTGACGTAGATCCTCTTCACAGCAGATTGGTTCAAGGAAAATGATACGTTCTGCTCTTGACCATTTCCATTTCAAGCGCATAATTAAGAATGGGCAGAAACAATTCCTCTGTGACACCCTGTGATTTTGGTTTTGCTATTTAACTCCGAACCACAAGTGCAGATTATAGAAGCACACATGACTGATACCTTCACAAATGTGAAGCATATGGTTAAGAGAGATGAGAGTTCATGATTAGTTTTAGAGGATGGGAAAGTTCGCAAGGAGATGAAGCTTTTGGCAGTCCAGAAGGACTATGCTATTCTCAGCACAGGTGCTAACCATTAAAGTCACTGCTGTAGAGGTGGTATTTAGTCTAAATTTGTCAAGTGAGTTTTCCAAGATCATAGCAAAAGACAGCTCTTGAATAGCTTCCATCACCTAAATTAGATAAACACACTAGTGGGAACAGTTGCCTGTTCTAATATGTGTACCTAATATCTATATTTAAATGAAAACCAATTAGGGGTGAAAACAAAGAGTTTGTATTTCCCTAAATGATTTGCAATTTTCAAAATGATAATTGTTATCAGAAAATTTTTAAGATTTCAGAGGTAACTCAGACAAGTCCTTCTGTGCTTTGGCTGAAGCCATTTCTTACTGTATAATTTGGATGAATTCAACATCTATGTTTGACAAATACTTAGGGCAAGAGAAAGAAAACAGAAAAACAATAATTGTGTCTCTGAATTAATTGATCTTTGGTAATTTTACTATCTCTTAAGTACTTAGGAAAGAACATGAACACCTGAATTCTAAATGCCTATTATTGAAGAAGTTTTTTTCTCCCTATAAAATATAACACATTGTTGTCCATCATATATCATCATCCACTAAGTTGGAAAGTCTTATTTTTTGTTGTTGCTCAGATCAGCATGTTCTTTTTCACAAATGTTTATTATTGAAGTATAGTTGATATAGTGTTTTATTACTTTCAGGTGGACAACATGGTAATTTGACAATTCTATAGATTATACAGTGCCCACCATAATAAGTGCAGTTATCATTTGTTTTATTTTATCATTGATAATGTAGCTTACTGAATTATCTGGAGTCTTGAGTCTTTGCCAAATTCATCATTTTCAGATTATTTTTTAAAACTATGAATTAAAAGCATGAAAGTCCAGTTTGGTTACCATTAAGTTATCAGTCTTTCGTAAAAAACACTGCATGGTTAATTCCAATTTTTAAAATGCCATCAAAAATATATTTACATTCTGGTACTGGAAACATTTTATTTGTTCTCCTGTCTCTGTTATATTACAGTAAATGAACATCTAAAATATGTTTTATAACCATCATGGGATTCTAATATAATTTCTAAGTTTTGTGACTTTATTTTTTATACTATTTCTTCACTTGGCTAAGTTGAAAATTAAAATTAAATATATCTACATATATTTATTTAAAAGCATCAACATCTCATGGATTGTTCTGTTCACTAAGCACAAGACTCACCTGGTATGTAAACAGGAGATGGACACTATGTCTTATGGCTTCAGTGATGTCAAGAATTATATAGTCTCTTCCACCCCCAAGTGCCCAATTGAAATGCTCAGATAATAACATCACCAAAACTTGTGGAGTTTTCCACTTAAACATTTACATATATATTAACTTACTTGAACCCCAAACCATAATACTGTAAAGTATTGAGAAAGTAGGACCGTATTTTTTTTCATGTGTGTTTATTTTAGAGAGAGAGAAAGAGACAGAGTGCAAATGGGGGAAGGGACAGAGAGAGAGAGACATAGAATCTGAAGCAGGCTCAAGGCTCTGAGCTGTCAGAACAGAGCCCTACGCAAGGCTTGAACTCATGAACTGTGAGATCCTGACCTGAGCCAAAGTTGGACGCTTAAGCGACTGAGCCACCCAGGTACCCTGACTTTAAACCCAAGTCAGCTCAAAAAGCACAATTCATAAATAAGAACCAGGATTCTAACCTAACTAGTAAAAACTAAAACCAGGAAATCTTCATCCCAAATCTTCATCCTTTATTTCTAGATTCTGTGTATTTTTTTTAATCTTAGGAACGTTTTTCAAAAGAACTCATTATTATTAATAACATTATTATATAAGAAACCTACACAACTGTCTGAAGAAAAAAATAGGTAACTTAGGTCTTAATATAAATGCTTAGCAACAAGGAGAGTATTTAGTTAGATAAACAATTAATCTTGCTAGAAATGAAACATACTAACTGAAATTGAAATTCACACAGATTCAGTCAGATGTTTTTAAGAAAAACATTTAATTCCATTGAGAATGTGGTAAATCTGTCACACTGGTATATTCCTGAGAGAATTGTCTATTGGCAAAATGTTTAAAAAGCAGTTGGTAATATTTATGTGTTTTCAGTGTCTTCAAATTTATCCTGCATAAATAATTCAAAAATAGGAAAAATACATGTTCATGAGCATGTACTGCTAGTAACAATGGGTAGATATCGGAAGTAATAACATCATTAAAATAGGGAGAAATAATAAATTAAGCAATTGTAGTCTATGAAATAATATACTTTCATTTAAATGATAATTGTAGATATTATGAAGCAGCATAGAAGTGTTTATGGCATACTGTAAATTGGAAAAAAACAGAGATGTGTATATTTATTAGGATAACCACATTGAGAAATTATATGCACGCATACTGTTAAAATGTGGAAAGAATACTAGTATGGAATGTAAAAGGAAGTACAGTAGTTAGAATAATAATCTACATTACAGCCAAGCTAAAACCCGAACTTCCTCTTTTCACCCCCAATATCCAAACATCGTTACTTTGGGACAGTCCTGCCTCAAAGGAATCTCCCTAACTTAACTATTATGTTCCATTCCTCCTGCCACCTCCAGGAGCAGGCCACCATCATTGTTTGCTTTAATAACCATAACAACCTTCTTCACTATTAGTGATCCTTCCCTCTCCAGGGTCAATTCTGGTCTCTCTCCCCTTTGTATTCTGCTCTCCTGCTGTATAGAAGTTGTTTTCCATTCCTATTGGGTCATGCTTTCCTGTCCCCCGAGCTTTTATCTCACCTCTCCCCTTTCCTTTCATTGCCAACACTTCAGAACTCACTTAAACATCTAATGCTTCTTCTCAGACTCTTGTGGACTCTTCTTCCCACTTCTGAATTCTGCAGTGTCAAAGGCTCAATCTTTACCTCTCTTGTCTTTTTAATTTCCATCTTCCTTAGTTGATTTTTTTCGAGTTTTATACTTTGACTTTCACCTAAATTCCACTGATTCCCAAATTTATTTCCAGCCCGAACCTCTCACAGAAGCCACAGAATTGAACAAATCACTGTCTCCTTGACATCTCAGTGTATAATAGGTACCTTTAAGTTTTCATGTCCAAAAATAACTCATGATTTCCCACACCCCACCATCAAAAGCCACTTCTCTCTTACTCTCCATCTTTGTAGGTGGCATCATGATTTACCCTACTACTTAGGCCAACAGCCTAGGTGGATCCTTGAATCTTTGCTTTCACTAACAACCAACCTTGAATCTATCAGGAAATCATTTTGTCCTCTAACTTTGCAATATATCCCTATTTGGTCACTTCTTGCCACATCCGCTTTGATCACTCTTTTCTAAACCAACATCTCTTTTCTCATCTAATGCAATGCCTCCTAAATTGTCCCCCTGCTTCCACTCTTGTTCCCTCTACAATCTAGTCCTCAAATATTACTGAGAGGAATGTTTTATAAAGATAAATGTGAACATATCACTCACCAGCTTCAAACTTACTAATGACTTCCCACTACTCTTGGATCAAAATCTGGAAGTGTTATCATGATCTTCAAGGACCTGTATTTTTGGAACTCGTTTATCTTGCCTCATGCCACCCACTCCCATGCCACTGTGCTCCAGGCAATAAGACTCTTGCCACTCCTAGCACCCACCAACCTCTTGTCTGTTTCAAAGCCTTTACATTTGATATTTTCTCTGCCCAGAATTCTACTCCCCCAGATCTTCATGGTTCTCACTCCTTCTTGTTCTTTAATAGTCTCTCTTAAAATATCACATTCTCAGGCTCTCCCTGTCTCCTCCTTGTTAGAAAACAAACAAACAAAAAACAAAAAACAAACCCAAATCTCTTATTCCCATTTTATTCTGTTTCATTTTTTCATAGAGTTAATGTGCATGCCTCATGAGGGCAGAGATATCTGTTTTCATTCACTGATAAATCTTAAGCACCCACTGGTGTGTGCTCAATAAATATGAGATAAGTGAACAAAATGTATTACCATTACCATAAATTATGGTATATATAGCTTATATATATATGGTTAATATATACTTATATATAATACATATAAGTATATATATAGCTTCTCTTCTCTATTAGAATGCAAGTTGTCTTGTTTATATGTGTATTTCCAGTGCCTAGAACAATGCTTGACTTATATTATTCTCTCAAAAAATATTTCTTAAAATCATGACCAGAAGACCTTTCATTTACGCCTTGATCCCTTTATTCCTAAAGTTTGAGTTGCTTTGTTTTTCTATGTTAAGCACATGCAATTAAACATTTTATTAAAATCATTTTGGCAAAGCCAGGTATCGGCTATTAAAAAAACACTACTTTGACAATATACTGGAACAAAGTCTTTAGGGGTAAAATTTGTAGAAATCTTTGAAAAGTTTCTATATCTTATGGAGGGACATGAAGAAAGAGACCATGAACTCTAAAATAGCTGCTCTGTACCATGTCTGCCAATTGTTCTTGATTATAGCATATGTCATTCATTGCTTATTTAAACTTACCACTGTCTCTTACCAAAGAGCAGTTTGCTATTTATTATAACTGGGAAATTTTTATGATTTATTATAACTATGAGACTTCAAAATGCTGAATTGTAAAATTGAAGTAATAGTAAGTTTCAATGGGTCAGAGTAATGAACCTTAACATTTCTGAGCTTCTCACTTTCAATTGTTTGTCATGGTGTCCAAATCCAGTGACCCATTTTCGAATCATTGGGTGCCTATTTGCTTAAATTCTTTACTTTGTAAAATAAAATTTTATTTTGAAAGAGAAGCTGTCTACAGAAGTTTAACATATTGAATTAGATTTTTATATATAAATTATAATAAATGGCTCCTCTTTGCCTTTTATAAAAATAAAGTTATCCACGGTTAGAATTCATAGATATCACAAAGTTGTGCAAGTTTGGAAGAACATGCTTAAAATTGATATGCTTCAAGTCTTCAGAGTTGTGCCAGTGTCTAGCTAACTGCATTAGTGGATCTAGTTACTAAGGTCATTTTATCACAGATCCAAATGTATTATTAGAACATATATTAGCACTCTTGACTGCAAGGCTGCAAATATTTAGTAAACTAATCCCATTTGATGTTCATGGTAATGAGAACACCTGATTGTAAATCTAGTTATTTTGCTACCATCAGAAACAGAATTAGCACAGAAAATCAGATACCAGGCTCTCATAAAATTGTGAGTTCAGTAAATTTCTTAATGCCTTCAGAAAAACAAGGAGTTGACTGAAAGAATGAAGAAATCCCCAGATTTCTAGATACTGAATTGGCTTCAAGACCGTTTTAGACCCGATAATCAATCCAAGATAAATGTTCTACAGGTGGTAAGAAAGCAGCCCCAGAGCTCCCTCCGTCTCCATCTCTTCTCCTGAGGACATCATCCATTACAGCTCAGAATGTGACAGGGCATGACTATGCATGGGGTCAAGGCCCAGTAGGCAGTTTTCATCTGTGTTGCTTTGTCAAGACCCTCTGTCACCTGTCACAAGCAAATCAGCAGCTGTGATCTGACATACGCTTCTTTGACATATCTTTATATATCCCATTATTGCACTTAATACTGCATAGAGTAGGTGCTTAACAAGTGATCGTTTTTGATATTGTCAATCTAAAATCATATTATCCCACTCTTGTGAGAATCTTGAAAGATTCCTGTCACATAGCAGCTACTCAATAAATGTTTGGATACATGGTATTTCCTTACTTGAGTCCACTTTATTTGGAAAAAGAAAATTAAAAAAAAAAAATTAATTCCATTTTCTAAAAGTCACTTTGAGGCGCACCTGAGTAGTTCAGTCGATTAAACATCTGACTCTTGGTTTTGGCTCAGGTCATGATTTCACATGGTTCATGAGTTCAAGCCCCACATCGGGCTCCATGATGACAATGTGGAACCTGCTTGGGATTCCTTCTCTCTCCCTCTCTCTCTGCCCGTCCCCCACTTGCACTCTCTGTCTCTCTGTCTCTCTCTCTCTGTCTCAAAATAAATAAACTTTAAAATAATAAAGTAGCTTTGAGAAAAGCTTATTAGATGTCTGTCAACTTACATTAAAATAATGCACGATGTATAAGTGAAAAAGTAGGGCAAATAAATTTAATTCCTTCAGACTTCAAAGTAAACAGTAAACATCCCTTTTTGCATAGCAGAGTGAAAATGTGTGCCTCTGTTATTCAATAAGACAAGGCCTGCAGGACTCCAAAAGTCCTCCAAGTTCACAGTAAATGGGAAGACTTGGGAAGGCTTCCCATTGCCCCAGAGCAGGGCACTGTTGCTGCGGTGAGGCATCATGGGCCGTGAGGAGTACTGGTGCATCTCCTCACCCATCAAACCTTGAGGCCAGAGAATCATTGGCATTTACTCTTCACTGAAGAGATTAGACAGACCTTTCCAAAAGAAGGTCTGTATCTCTCTGGAGACAGGCTACTCAGCAGACAAACACACTCTGGCCTGGAGAGCCATGCCTGCCAGCATTGAGGGAAAGGACAGAATAGAGATGTAGAATATGAAAATACAGTGGCTCCAGAGGCTATCCGGAGCATTTTCCTGTGTTCATGGCTTGGGAAGGAAGAATGATACAGCAGGCTGTGTTCCACTCCCCTATAAATTATGGGGTTGAAGAGCACATAGGGTGGGTCCCTCCTGTGTCTTATCGGTTGAATTCGAGGACACTAACCTTCTCTTCCTGTGTCTGGCATCCCACATTCCAGTCCCAAAGCTCACCTCCCATTTCTTCCCAGACAGGTTTCTGGAGGGTTGGCATTTTCTCTTCAGCTCAGGAGTTCACCGCCATTCCCTCAGGGTGGGACACAGAGAAGAGTACAGAGAAGAAAGGAGGGAAGACCACAGTATACTCACTATACAATTCCTCCAGCCTCATTTCTCAGATAACTTTTAGAAGTTTTGTTAATCCCTAGTAGTAAAAGTAGTGGGCTCAAAAGAATTAATTCTTCTCCAGCCCATTTTTGATAACTAACCTATCACTAGGGGTGGTGGGGGGGCAGGGAAGTGTTGCCATCAAAGAACAAGATCAAGTCTCTTTACTGACTTGATCTTGGGTTCTTTACTGTTTTGTTTCCCAGAATGTTTCTTTAGGTCTTGCTATGTGCCAGACAGTCTGCTAGACCCTGGACATGGAACAGTAAGCCTATGGGAGAGCACTAAACAAAGTAAAACAGGACTCTATTTTATTTTACTTACACAACTCTTAGAATCAGTTTTTCCTGTCATTTTTATTTAACTGAAAAATATCCTGAAATTACAAGGTAGATGACTTTAAAAAGCAATTGCTATTTGCAACAATGCACATTTGAGGTTTCTAAATGCATTATATTGCCAAAAAATACAAAAATAAATTGCATGTCGAGGCTAATATTTGATGTGATTCATAACTTCTATTTCAATTTTGCATCTTCCCCCAAATATTTTTTCCATTTACTAAAATTTTGGCAGCAAATGTTATGAATTTTATAAATTTGGTCTTCTATTACCAATGGTAAAGTGAAGAAACTTTTATCTTTATTATTTTGCATCTCTTGATGGGGGTTTTTCTCTAATTCAAAGGGCTGTCCTGGGGTGGGGGGAGGTTGGAGTGATGAGGGGATGCCTTGTAAAATAAAAGGAGTTTCAAGTAAAATGGCCTTGGTTTTGAGTATTATCTACCTTAGCCAAGTTCTTAATATGTATATTATATTAAACAAGATTTTTGAAAAATTTACCCTCAATCTCCATATCTATAAATTAGTAATCACAAGATTAAATATCATAAAAATCTGGCTTTAGGTTCTGATATGGTGGTTCAGGCAAGTCGATTCTGACTAAAAATCCAGACCCTAAGCCAACAGTTGGTGAAATAACTTCTGAAATGACGAACACTTTGTGAATATTGTGCTCTGAGTTCTGAGCAGTTCTGGGCTGCTCATGCTGTATTATACCTCACATGCAAACAATCAGGGATTTGAGAGACGAGAGCTGAGTTCTAGTTCTAGAAGGCCTTCACATGTCATTTTTTCCCCTCCTCTGAAACAGAATGTCCTCATCTGTAAATAACAAAATTGGAGTAACTTTTCAGGGCCTTCAAGTCTGTCATGTGCTCTCATGCTTTGGTTTCTATTTCCTTTAGTTTTTTTTTTTTTTCCATTACATATATACATGGATAAATTCCTGACTGTTTGTTATATTGTCCGTTATTTTATTTTTTTAATGTTTATTTTTTACTTTTGAGAGTGGGCGGGGGAGGCAGGGGCAGAGAGATAGAGGGAGACACAGAATCTGAAGCAGGCTCCAGGCTCTGCATTGTCGGCACAGAGCCCCGATGCAGAGCTCCAAGTCACCAACCACAAGATCATGACCTGAGCCGAAGTCAGATGCTTAACTGACTGAGCCATCCAGGTGCCCCAATTTTCCTTTATTTTAAAACTATTTTTTTCTGGTCCATCATTTAACACAAAGCTGTTAAATGAGTTGGCAGTAAAGAATAGTATAGAAAAACTGGGTTCTTGTTGTGGTGGTTGTTGTCATCATTGTTTTTAAGAAATATACAGAGGGGCATCTGGGTGGCTCAGCTGGTTGAGTGCCCAGCTCAATTTTGGCTCAGATCATGATCCCAGGGCCCTGGGATCAAACCCGGTTTTGGGCTCCATGCTGAGCCTGGGACCTACTTGGGATTCTCTCTCTCTCCCTTTGCCCCTCTCCCCCTGCTCATGATCTCTTTCTCTTTCTAAATAAAAATAAAAATAATAAAAATAAAAATAAATATACAGAAATCTTTATATGGATGGTTGCCTTAAATTTCTGGAGTTGTATGAACTAATTTAGATAAAGATCTTAGGGCAGCAATAGGCATATAGTAAACAATCAGTATTAACTACCCTTATTGTTAGTAATATCAGATTGAATACTAATTTATTATTTTTGACAAAATGTAAGCATTTGCCATTTCTTAGGCATTTTAATTATAGAAAGTTTGAAAAAATAGGAATAAGTAAAACATCAAGAATAAAATAGGGACCCTGCATGACTCAGTTGGTCAAGCCCCTCAAATCTTGATTTCAGCTCAGGTCATGATCTCGCAGTTCATGAGTTTGAGCTCTGACACTGCGGAGCCTGCTTAGGATTCTCTCTGTCTTCCTCTCTCTCTGCCTCTCCCCTGCTCTTGTTCTCTCCTTCTCAAAATAAATAAATAAACCTAAAAAAAAAGAATAAAATAAACATTATCTATATTCCTGCCCCTCAGGGATAGCATCTATTGATAGTTTGCTATGTATTATTCTATGTTTTTCTATGTACATAAATATTCATATGCAAAGAGAAATTTTTATACACTACTTTGAAGCACAAATAGTTTTTTATTTAGAATAAGGGAAATGGCCCTTGTCATAAAATACTAAGCATCTTTTTTTGGCTACATGTTATTTTATTGAGTCTATGTATCATAATTTATTGTACTAGAACCTCATTATTAGATGATTACATTGCTTATACTTATTTTCTCAGGGTAAAACCTTACAATTACAGGGTCAAAGGGTAGGCAGCTTACTGGAGGAAGTCTTTTTGTAATGAAACAATTTGTATTATAATCAAAATGACAGAATTTTCTCCCAACTCATCATAGGTTGTTCTTCCCGACTAACATGAGGGAACAGTGAGTTTCATACATCTCAGCTATACATGCAACTTAAGTCAAACCAACAGAACAAAAAGAAATGTCAGATATTTTGTGTAATATGTGGAACACATGAAGCTTAAATGAGCAAGCATAGAAGATAGGTTTTTGAAGTTAGGAGCATTCAGCCCTAGGTATAAAATAGCAGAGTAAATTCAGAATAAGCCTAAATATAAATTAAACAGACAGCTAATTAAAATCAAACAATTAAGGCATTGTCATCCTTAAAAATATTTATGAGGTCTCTGCAAAGGATAAATAACCAAAGAGACATTCACATTGTGTACATTATGATATAATTCTTTTTTAATATATATTTTTAATGGTTATTTATTTTTGAGAGAGAGAGCATAGGGGTTCACATGTGTTAGTGGGGAGGTGCAGAGAAAGAAGGAACAGAGGATCCAAAGCAGGCTTTGTTCTGACAGCAGGAGCCAGATGCAGGACTCAAACTCAAGAACCATGAGATCATGACCTGAGCCAAAGGCAAACACTCGACCATCTGAACCACCCAGGTGCCCCTATAAATCTTAATTTAATTACTTAATGTTATGAACTAAACTGTATTCCCCAAAATTCATGTGTTGAAACCATAACCCACAAGTTGACTATATTTGGAGGTGGGGCAATTGGGGAGGCAATTAAGGTTAAATGATGTTATAAGGGTACAGCATTTTTCTGATAGGGCTGGTGCCCTTATAAAAAGAGGAAGAGACACCAGAGATCTTTCTCTCCATATGTGCATGGACAAAATGCCATGAGTGGACACAGTGAGAAGGTGGCCATCTGAAATCCAGAAAGAGAGAGTTCACGAGAAACCGAATCTGCCAGTAGCTTGATCTGGGAATTCAAGCCTTTAGAACTATGAGAAAATAAATTTCTACTATTTAAGCCACCCAGTCTGTGCTATGTTGTTATGGCAGCCTGAGTTGACTAATACACTTTGTAAAGTTTGTGTGTAAACTCATCTATAATATAACCCAAAAAACTCTCACAATGTAGCCCTCTTTGTTTTACCTAAATTAAAACTATAAGTGGGCTTATAAGTAAATGCAAGCAGACTCTAATAACCATGTGGCTGCTATCCTAGTTTAGAAGAAGGGAACACCTCCATGGTTGGATTTCCCTACATTTGGAAGGACATCTGAGGAGGGTATTATATCATTTGGACTCTGGTGGACATGGTATGTGCCAACACCACCCAAATTTCTTTTCCATTAAGGACATGTCACCCTAGCTGCTGATGTGCTGTCAGACAATAGCCTTCAGCTGTTAGCTCCTTCAGGGATTAGCCTGGCTGCAGAGAGCTGCCATACCCAAGGTCAAGCCTTTTTCTAGCTTGTCTGACATTGAAGGATTAATCAGTCCAGCAGTATAAAAGCATGATCATCTTGGCCCATTTGGGGGCAATTCTGAGGTGCTATTCTAGCCCCAGAGCCCTCCATGTGGTAGATGGAGACTGTAGTTGGCCAATTTGCAGCTTGACTTCTCCCTGTGCCAGCTTCCTGCTTCCCACTCAACCCTTCCACAGGTGTTGCTCCCAAAGGCATACCTAAATAAGCATACTGCATGCTAAATTCCATCTTAGAATTTGCTTCCCTGGGAACCCAACCTGTGGTACATAGTGGGTAGAAAAGGTTACAATAATATTTGCAGGTGCTATAATTGCATCACTGCCTGATTGCTTCTGTTCAAAATGCCCCCCAGAGGGAACCCATGCCCTTTATGCCAAGCCATTTGGCTCACAAAATCAGACCTAGCAATTGTAGCATAAGACCGTATTAGCCTTCAATTTTCACATTCTGGTTGCATAAAGCATACAAGAATTCAATGATAAATACTTTCTTTCATTCAACCAGTTGCTTTATTATTAGCCTTCTTATAGATTATTCTTACTGAAAAATGTTGACTATGCTCAAAACTAGATATACAGATAATCAAAGTCTACTTAGAGCTCTAGTTATTCAAAATTCAAATTTCTGTTGAGACTTTTCAAATAGGTGTTACATTCACAAAATATGTAATCCCATTCACTTAGGCTTTCCATTAGAATCCTTGTGATCAATTTTCCTCATTTATCATTGTTCTGTTTTCCTTTCCCCTCCCCCAAAAATCAGCCCCTGCCATCACCACCTCTAGCCAAAACAGTTTTTCCCAAATTTGCTATGTCTTCAAATCTATGTTCTGACACTTCCCTGCCACATAACATTGAGAAGGTCATCTAATTTCTCTGAGCCCTACTTACCTTTTCTGTAAAACATGGAAGTACTGAACTACCATAACTGGGTATAAGTTAAATGAGATAATGTATGAAAAACACAGAACATGGTACCTAGCACTTACCAGGTACTTATTTTTTTCTTTATCTCTTCCTGAGAGAAAAATCTTTGAGAAAGGCTATGATAGAAAAGAACCTAGAATACACTGCCAGCAAATGGTAGATGCATTGAGGTAGGCGCAATCTCTCCCTATTTCTTGATTAAACTCCTATTTAGGGGACACTTACTTTGTGCTAGGAATATAATTATGGACAAGAAAAAGTCTTTTGATTCAAGAGCTTACTATTTAGTGGAGCGCTTACACATAAGAAAATAGGGATGTAAGAGGAAGAGAGGTGAAGGGTGACTACATATCTAGATAGAATGGCCAAGGACAGTGCTTTCCTTTATTCATAGCATTGGTTCTTGAAACAATAACATTTAGAGGGAGGGCTATGTTGCCACCCCTGGATTAACAATCTTGACTGTAGGCACGCAGCTGGCTTCCAGAACAGGGGCTATTCCTAGCACTAATGCAAAAGCTCATCTAAGGAGAATTGCAAAACAAAACACCTGGCATTTCCAAGCCTCATTATTTGTAGTGCTGCTAATAATGGATAAATTGCAAATTGCGTTTAAAAAAGTATATCTCCATGGATTCTTATACCCCAAATAAGCATTACTGTGTGTGGCAAATGCAAATATAGCCCATCACTTGGACTCCTCAACACACCTCCATCACAAAGGACTTTGCTTTCTTAAGTGAGCCTCATTGATTCAACATAATTTTCTAGGAAGCTCTTGTCTTTGAAATGGATAAAAATATAATTCTCCTGCACTGTCTTGTGTGTGTGTGTGTGTGTGTGTGTGTGTGCGCACGCGCGCGCGCACGCGCTGTAGAAAGGAAAGCAATTATATAGCATTGTTTTTCTTTTTTCTATTTTTATGTTTATTTCTTTATTTTTGAGAGATACAGAGACAGTGTGAGCTGGGGAAGAGTTGGGGTGGAGGGGGAGAATGAGAAAGAGAGAGAATCACAAGCAGACTCTGCACTAACACAGACTATGATGTGGAGCTAGAACCCCACGAAACTGTAAGATCATGACCTGAGCTGAAACCAAGATTCAGATGCTTAACTGAGCCACCAGGTGCCCCTATACAGCATCATTTCTTTAAGGGAAAAATAACTTAGAAGAGATTAGCCCTGGCTTATGACAGAATAACACTCTTGGAGATTCAATACAGCATGCAGGTAATAAAAGTAAGGTTTTCTTTGATTTATCACAAAGAATAAAAGAGGGAAAAAGAATACCAAAGCAAAAAAAAAAAAAAAAAAAAAAAGCGAAAGCAGGGATGGATAGAAAGAATTTTGTCAGAAGAGCAAAAGCAATATACATAGTATAAGAAGATGAAATGGAATTGAATGAAGAAAGGAAAGGGGAAATCCAGGGCAAGGTACTGAATGTATGCTTAGCCCATTATATTCCTTTTCCTATTTACTTATTACAATATTTTATAGATAAAGAATCTGAAACTCAGAAAATTTAAATTTCCTGCACAAGCTATCAAGTATTTGGTTTTGAGCCAAAACCTGGCAAAATCCAAAGACCATGCTTATTCCTGTTATAAATCCCAGATTTCCGCACAATCTCTGCTTGATTATTAAGGAAATTTATAACAATTGTTCTGGTGATTCCCCTGAAGCAAATCCATCATATGCTGCAGCTTGAATGAGTATCTGTGGCTTCAGAGTTTACCTCCTCATCTGCACTGTGGGGTGAGAAGTGGGATGATTAAAGAAGAGAAGAATTTTTTTAGTTTAGTTTTTATTTTAATTTTAGAGAGAGAGAGAGCACATGTAAACGGTGGAGAGGGGCAGAAAGAGAGAAAGAGAATCCTAAGCAGACTCCATGCTCAGCATGGATGGAGCCTGTCTTGGGGCTCCATCCCACAACTCTGGGATCATGACATGAGCCAAAACCAAGAGTCGGATGCCGAAACTACTGAGCCACCCAGGTGCCTAAAAGACGGAAGAAATTTTTTTTTTAATTTTTTTTTTCAACGTTTATTTATTTTTGGGACAGAGAGAGACAGAGCATGAACGGGGGAGGGGCAGAGAGAGAGGAAGACACAGAATCGGAAACAGGCTCCAGGCTCTGAGCCATCAGCCCAGAGCCTGACGCGGGGCTTGAACTCACGGACCGCGAGATCGTGACCTGGCTGAAGTCAGACGCTTAACCGACTGCGCCACCCAGGCGCCCCAAAAAAGACGGAAGAAATTTGATGAGCTCAGCTTGATGCTTTAATTAAATCAAATTTTCTCTTTCCTAGACACAAATCTTCTTATTTTCCTGGATTTAAATATTTAAATGTAAGACATTGCCATATATATACTATTGTCCTAGGTCAAAAAGTCTAGAATACAGTATTCTCTTTTGAGTTCCTCAAACATAAAATGGTCCCTCCTGTTCCCAGGGCTTTTGCTTGGGCCATTTCCTATCCCTGAAATGTTTTTTCCTTCTGAGTGCTCCTCTCTGCCAACACGCACACTCCTGTATTCTACCTGTATTCTACTCCTGTATTCTACCTCTAATATTATAGCAAATTGAAAGTACCAAATAGCTTTGTTTTTTAAATTACATTTACCACTGTTGTAACTTCACATTGATTCATGTAAATTTTTACTTATGCCTGCTTCTCATAAACTCCACAAGAAGAAGGCCTCTCCATTTGTGCTATTTTGGTACTTACTATTGTATCCCCAGAATGGAGCTTTACTAAGAGCTTAAGTGAATGAATCATAGTTTTAATACTTTTTTCTTCCTTTTCTAGAAAACATGCTATGATGGGAAAGCTATGTTCCTTTTCATTCTCTTCCTTTAGTAACTTTGAGTAACCTCCTGAAAAATGGAAAAGATCGTGAGCTTTGGTAGACCCCTGGGTCTGAATCCTAGATCTGCCGCTTAATGTGGTTGATTTTGTGAAATTTATTTACTTCTTGGAGACTCAATACTCCTCTATTATAATGGATGTAAGTTTTTATTTCGTAGGATTGTTCCAACTCTTACTGAAATATTATTACATTATATGCAATTAGCAAGTGTGAGTTCCCTAACTTTTATATCCTGCTTTCCTTCTCACAGATAAGGTTGATGGATATGCAAGACTTTCTCAGCTGGTGGTGCACTTATTGCAACCAAGAGTATGAACCTGTTTCCAAATGTTCAATTTCACATATTAACCGAGATCAAGGTTTACCTCTTCCTTGAAATCATCCTTAGCTAAAGTGATTTCTAGTTTAATCACAGTCCTTAGTCATTTTTGTTAATACCACATGGTTTAGTATTTTTAATTCTATTTTTTAATTTCATCCTATTATTTAGAATATATCTATTTTTCTTATTTTGTTTAATTAACTAGGAATTCCACTAGGATTTGTGGGGTGATACAAAGGAGAGGTTGGCACAAACTTCGGCATTCACCTTGCAGTCTATTGGCATAGGCAATAGTTAAAATAACATAGTAGAGGCAGTATTAATTGATAATTCTAGAAATTATTTCTATGGTATGATTACTTTGTATTGGACACTGTATAAACACCAATAGTGGATATATTCCAGGAAAAGGAAACCATGAGTGCAAAAGCATGGTAATGTGAAAGGGAATGGTGAGTGCTAGAATGGCTGCCAAGTCCAAGTGGCTGGAGTACTGTGTGTACATGGAAGACATGAGAAAATTGAGACTGGCTAGAGATGGAAAGAGGAGGGACCTGGATGGCTCAGGGGGTTGAGTGTCCCGCTCCCTCTCAGCTCAGGTCATTATCTCACGGTTCATGAGATGGAGCCCCACTTTGGGCTCTATGTTGACAGCATGGAACCTGCTTGGAATTCTCTCTTTCCCTCTCTTTCAAAATAAATAAATAAACTTAAAAAGAGAGAGATGGAAGATGAGCTAGATCATTGGGCTTTGCCAATAATTCTGTAAACTTTCTGCTTTTTCCTAAAAGTGGTATCACAAAGACAAAAGACTTTTAGCAGGAAAATAACATGATCCCATGTCAGTTTAAAAAAGGCAAAGCTTGTCTCACTTACAGATGTTGTCTTTCTCTCAAAATTGTGTCTTCCGTTAGGGCAAGGGCTACATTTTCTCCTTTTGTGATTTTCCTTAAGCATTTATGAATTGATGAGAACTAGATACCCTCAACACATCATACATAAGTTCTATAGTATGTAAACTAGCATTTGAATTCTCAATATGACATACAAGCTGTTAGAAATAAGGAAACAGGTATTAATTACTTTAAGTGTTTATAAGTAGAGTTCTGCAGGTTTGGAGAGTTCTTATATAGATTGTGTCATTTGTTCTCATGACATACCTCTAGATGGGATAGGAAAGGAGGGAGCCAAACATAAATATGTACTTTTAAATATTGATAGGTTTCATAGATGTGACCAACCTTGTAAGTACCCTTAAAACATGGGCTCTCTGGAAACCAGAGGCCTTCAGGGAATCCTTAAGTCTTACTCTGTCCAGTTATATTTTTATACATTCATATCCACAGTATCTTGTCAATAAGATGAATGCCAGTATACCAGCATTCCAAGCTAAAAAGAGTTTTCAAACATCTAAATAATTGATACATTTTTTTTTATCAGACTAAGCAGTAGCTGTGAAATAAAATAGTCTAATGGTAGCTTTTTTATTAGTTCTGTTATAGAGTTGTTTCATAATTTTACCATTCAATTTTAAAGGAACTGAAGAAATGAAAGAGTTATTTGGAGACAATGTGCTTCTATCTTGAGGAGCACATCCTAAAATTAGAAAAGGACATTGTGAAAACTTGTCATAGTATAAAGAAAAAAAGTTTTAGAGCAAGAAGCATGACATTTTACTCCCACCCGTGTTGTACCCTCTCCTCTGCAGCCCTCCCTACCCCACTCCCCTCTCTTTTCCTTTATCTCTCTCGCTCTTTTTCTTACACTATCTCCCTTCAATGTGGGATCTGTTCATATTTTCTCTAACAAGCAGTTGTTAAATGCTTGACATGAGAGCCATTGTGATCAACACTAGGGCTAGATAAACTAGACGGTGAATTATGGAGAGAAACTGGGCATAAATTTCCTTTGTACTCAAAGGAACTGATGGTGCGTAATTATTTTCATGAAATAAAAACAGTAAGTACTAAAAATGGTAGTAAGAATAAAATTCATAAATTGAGTGTTTGCTCTATGTTATGTTTGCAAAATGTGGTTCCTGGACCAGTAGCATCGGCATCAGCTAGAACATGTTAGATATGCAAGTACTCAGGCTTCACTCTAGACTTACTAAATCAGCAATTCAGGGAGAGGGGCCCTGGAATCCTTTTTTTTTTTTTTTCCAAGAGAGAGAGAGCAAGAAAGAGAGAAAGAGAGAGGAAGGGAGGGAGGGACAGTGGGAGAGGAAGAGAGACAATCTTAAGCAGTCTTTACACCCAGCACAGAGCCCCATGCTGGACTGGATCTATCTCACCAACCTGAGGTGAAATCAAAAGTCAGACACTTAACCAGCTGAGCCACCCAGGTGCCCTGGAATCCATTTTGTAATAAGCCTCCAGGTGATAATATTGGACACTTAAATTTGAGAACCACTCCTTTATGTTGAATACTTTATATGCATCATCTCATTTAATCCACATAAAACTTATGAGTCAAATACTATTCAACTTTTGCATTAGTGAACTCTTACTGCCTAGCCAATCATCCTAAAAGGTGATGACTTAAAAGAACAACAATAGTTTTGTCATTATCTCTTATGATTCTGGAGGCTAATTAATGCAACTTGCAGTGTGTTCTCATTTTGGGTCTCCCACGATTGCAGTCAGATGGTGGGACTGGAATGATCTGAGGGCTTGCTGACACATATGGCCTGTGTTGGGAAGATGTAAATAGCTGGGAACTGGAACAGAGGCAACTGTTGAGACAGCTCTTTCTTTTTCTATGTAATCTCTTCACCATGGCAGCTTCACACCC
>NW_024412411.1:10097001-10240317 GCF_014898765.1 Herpailurus yagouaroundi | reverse complement strand
CACACACACACACACACACACACACACACAGACTAGAAGCTGTATCAAATTGTATGACCTAGCCTTGAAAGTCATATGGCATCACTTTGCCAATTCCGACCATTCAGGCAGTCACAAAGAACAAACTCAGTTGTAAGGAAAGGGTAGAGATGCCACCTCTTGATGAAGGAATTGGCAAGTGTTGAGATGTCAAACTGGAAATATTTTTGTGCCCTTCTTTATAAGATATAATCTACAACAATCTCCATTTTTTCATCTGAGAAAATGGAGTTGAAGGAAGTTAAATAAGCTGTCCAAGATTTCATACTTAGTAAACAGTAGAAAAGAAATTCATGTTCAGAGTTTGTGATCTTTACCAGCATGCAATATTGGTTTTTATCCTGTTTACTCTCAGTCAGGGGTACATGGAATATTTCACATAGATTATTTTTTGTATTCTCAACATACTAGTGAAATCTATACAATTATTATCCCTGTTTTTCAGGTGGGTCAACTGAGGCTTAGAGAAAATGAATAACTTTCCCAAATTTTTATGCCTAATAATTTGTAGTAACAGCATGTGAATACAGGTGCTATTATTACTCTGAAGCATGCATTCAAGGATAACATTATATTGCTGATAGCTTTTATTAATTATTATCTTTCATCTCATGTACACATATGCATTTTATAATAATAATAATTTTTTTAGTGTTTTAGCTGCCTTTTCTATGCTTTTGCTTTTCCAAAGTTATAAAATGATTAATTCTTTATTATTCCTCTAATGCAAAAGAAATGAGCCCTATTTCAAGAAGTACACCTTTGCTCTGAGTTAGAAATAGTACTACCTGCTCTAGCAACAACACTGACATATTAATGTGATAGCTTAATATAGGAAGAAGGGCACATAGGTGGTAAATGTAGTAGGAGATAACTGAGGAAACTGGGCATGCTTTTGTTGAAAAAAATAAGAGATTAGTGAAAGACAAAATTGATGTCTGCAAATATGTGAGGATTAGTCATGCAGAAGAATCTAAACATTCTGTGTAGCTCTCAAGATAAAATGGAGATACAGCTAATGGTTAGGATATTTTAGACAGGCAGATCTCTGTCCAGAACAAAGCCTTTTATAATGAAGACTGGCTGGCAATGCATTGAACTTCTAAGGGGAAAATCTCTTTCCTGTGGCTAAAAGTTTTGGAAATGAGGTCAGCTGGCCAGTTGTTGAAAATATTGAAGAAAGCTTCCCACACTGGACAAACTTTCAAAGGTGAAGGCATGTAAAACTGCTTCTAGTCTTAAGATGCCAAGATCCTTGGGCAATTTATTGAGGATACAAAAACCGATGTACCTGCTCCTGGACAGGGCTAGAACATCCATCAGGCATCTTCTCAGGCTTACATGAGCTTTAGACCTTTGAGACTACAATAGGCCACCCTGGGAGTCTACCGAGATGGTAGGGGAGGAGTACAGCTTGCTATCAGGGTAGTGTCAAGCCTTCCTCTTTGTCACAGTTCAGGTAGCAGTACCCACTGTCCTCCAGAAGCTGTCTTCTTTCCTTATGACACCCTGAGGTGCAAGAGGATAAGACTGGTGTGTATAAGACTGCCCTGCTTTGAAGGGCGAATATCTCTCTTAACACTCCGTAGAAATGACTTCTAGAATCACCACACAAGACATATTTATTACAATATACATGTTACACAACACCCAGAGAATCCCAAAGCATGATGTAGTCATCACGTACAGATAGTTTAGCTGTACTTCTTTCCAGTCCAAATGTAGTTTACCACTCAGGGATAGCTTTTACATTAGCTACATAGAAATATGTCTTATCAGGTTTTTTAGGGGAGCAGCACTAGAGAATTAACTCAAGGGAAGGTTCTCATGTAGCAGTGGTGATACTTTATAGACATTTTGCCCAAAGTAGCATTAAAACATGTAACATAATATTAGCTAACATTTTAAAGCACTTGCTGCTTAGTCAAGCCCTCTACTAAGCTGCTTAAGTGCAAGATTTCATTTATTTTTCAAAGCATAACTATGTCCAAGCAGCTGTTTTTATCCCCATTTTATAGACAAGGAAATTAAGTCTTGAGAGAATAAGGAACTTTGGAAGATCACAGAGCTATGTAATAAATAACAGAGTCAGAATTTGAATCTGATTTTGTCTGTCTCTAGAGCCCAAGATCTTAACCACTTGTTTATTCACCAGCTGTATATTGATCTGCAACTCTGGACTGAGAATTTTGCTAAGAGCTAAGGATAAAGAATTGCACAAGACACATATGGAGCACATGTATTGCATGTAGCAACAACCCATGCTGGCTATTTACAGATTGAAAATGTCTAAGAACTAAATTATATTGGAAAAAAAGTGTCACTGATGCCAGGGATATCAACCATAAACCCAGCAGCTAATTAACTTCCCAAATAAAATGACTTGGGATGAACAGGACCAGCCCACAAGCTCTGCTTCTTCCCTGGAACTGATCAAATAAAAAAAAAAAAAAAAAAGGGTAAATGAAGTCCTGACTTAACATTGCCTTCGGCCAGTATACTGTTGCCTCTGTAGTTTTGGACACTTTTACACAACTTTTTATTACTACTCTAGTAGGAAAAAACAACATGGTCCACCCCAGCATATTCTGAGGAATGAAAGCTAATTATTTTCATTTTTTTAATTCATTTATTTTGAGAAAGAGAAAGTGTGTGAGCTGGGGAGGGTCAGAGAAAGAGAAAGAAAGAGTCCGAGTGGGCTCCACTCTGTTCACCATAGAGCTCCATGCGGACTCAAACTCACAAACCGTGAGATCATGACCTGAGCTGAGATGAAGACTCAGATGCTTAACTGACTGAACCACCCAGGTACCCCAAAAGCTGATTTAATAGTAGTGGCCACTTCAAAAGAAATTATTTTTACTTACAGCTAGATTGAATAGATGAATAATATAGGATTACATCCAGTTTATGTGCATCATGACCTTGACTGGATGTCCCATAGATGATCTTGGATCCCCATTCACAATCTTGGTGTGGAAAGAGAGAGATTTATGGATTTGAAAGAGGATTCAGGGTTAGGTTGCCAAATAAAATGTAGGATGCTCAGTTACACTTGAACTTCAGGTCAACAATCAATAAATTTCTAGTATAAGTATATCTCAAATATTGCATGGAACATAATGTTACTAAAACTAGTTTGTTTTTTTTAACTAAAGTTCGAATTTATCTGGGTGCCTTGTATGTTTATTTGCCAAATCTGGAAACCCTACTTCAAGTTACTCGTGCTTGGTATCACAAACCTAGCTTTGCAGAACCAGGGACAGACTGTGCCCCTGGAGGCACATTTATTATTCCTCCATTGAATAAATGTGTCTTAAGTGTCTGACAGGATTAGAGATGGATGTGTATATTGATGATTATAATGCAAGGTGGAAAATGTTATGAAAGTTAAGGAGTGAGTCAAACAGTAAAAATGACCAGAAAATGGCCAGGTTAATAAAAGTCTTTCCTGTATGCAAACACTGTGTTGAAACATTAGATGCATTTTCTCACTAGATCAACTTTCTGAAGTAGGTCCATTTCATATATGGAGGAACTGAGCTGTATGACCTGGAGGTGTTAAGTAACTTACACCCTTGTGCACTGGCATGGCAGAGCCGGGATCATTGCCTTGGTTGGCTTGCTGCAGAGCCTGAGCTCTGACCCATTCACAACCACTAAAATGGCACTGAGTAAATGCAGTTGGCCAAGAGAGGCTTGCTCATGAGCGTGCCTTGAATAACATTTTGTAGTGCAGTTAGGGAATGAGCAGATGAACAAAATGGATGGTGGAAGTGAGGAGGCTCTTCTTGAGAAAATACCATGTCTGAAAAAAGGGTACATATGAAGAAAGGCAAGAGAAAGGGACAGAAAATGGGTAGGAAGCCTGACAATATTAGGCCTGGTGTTCATCTGTTTAATAAATATTTCCCGATTTCTTCATCTTGACTAAATATTGATAATTTCTATTTACAGAGAACCAAAAGTTAAGATCACTTTGATGTCAATGATGAAGATATAGTGCAAATATATCCTTACAAAAAATAATAGGCTCTCCCCAGTGTGAAGATAATAACAAATAAAGAAAATAGGGACCACATACAGCAGCCATATATAGCTGTTCCCTATGAGCCAGGAATGGTTCAAAGTAGTTTACATGTGTTAACTTATATAGTCCTCACAGAAACACTATGGATTAGGTACATTTCTTGCCCCATTTTAGAGGAGAGTAAGTTGTGAAATAGTGAGTTGAAATAATTCGCCCAAGAGTGACACTTCCAAAAGTAAATATTCAGGTTACAGAACACTCTTCTATGTTGTAGGTATCCAGTTTTTCAGCTAATTCATGGAAGCCTGATTATGGATAACAAAGGCTTGGACATCAATATGCAATGTACAATAATTCCGATAGTCTGACCACGTAAATCATTTTTATCTATTGAGTGCTGGCTTAGGGAAGAAGTCCCGATGAGAAGTCCTGCTGGAATTCCTTGCTCTCAGGATTTTCATATTCAGAACACAGCAGGAGACAAGAAGCAGCAAAGGCAGCTGCAAATGAAGTTCTAGGCATGCTCCAAAGATGGGGGTACCAGAGAGGCTAATCAAAGGAGTCAGGCCTTGAACAATAAACAAGTTATCAACAGGTATATCTGAGGCACTTAGCAAAATATTTCAAACACAGAATTGTGTGGGAAGACAATCATATATGAGTATGTGTACAAGGAAACTGTGGTAGAGCATGAGAAATGATAGAAATAAAATGTAAGAGCTGGGGATGTGCCAGATGATTTTTACTTGCATTGAATTATTTATTTTGTTAGCATAATAATACAATGAATGGACACTATTAGACCTATTTTATAGATGAAGACTGAGGCATAGAGAAGTTATGCACAGTGGCCAAGGACATAGAATTAATAAGTAGGAAACAGTACTTAGGAATGTATCTTACTACAAAAATATATCTACTTTCCATTTACCCATTTATTCCACAAGTATTTAATCAAATACTGTGGAAGTAGTTACATGTGGTGAACCAAACAGTCAGTTTCTTACATCATGAGGCTGTCCATCTCTGATCTACACTATCCTTGGTATCTGATCATCGTATTTTATTTTATTTTATTTTATTTTATTTTATTTTATTTTATTTTATTATTTTTTATATATGTGGATACCTTGTTTCATCCAGCATGGATCACATGTGTTCTAGGTTAAGGAAAGGTAGAAGTTGGAAGGTCTCAACGAATTCAGCCACACAGGTATCCCTTAACTATAAATTCAAAAAAATTTAAATTTAAAAATTTTAAGTAAGGCAGTCCTAGGTCCAGCTAGGTAGCATTCATAGCAGAAAGTTTAGAAAGTTGAAAAAAAAAAAAGACTCAAGTTTGTGTGGCTGTCAGTCTGGTACATTGTACGTATGGTAAACTGAGAAGTAAATCAATAGTTGTCTGCATTGGGACTGCCAGGAACAAGCTGTTGTCCATGCTTAATTAAAAGGCCAGATTAATGTCTGACACTGCTTCAAAATATGATACCTTTAGATGATGACAGGACAGGAGAAGGTGGGGAGACAAAGAAAGAAGGCAAAATGGTACCCAGAGCCCTGGGTAGCATTCGTGGTCAAAACTGATCCATTCTTTAAATACCTGGCCATTTTTGGTATAACTGTAGACTTGCATTTGTAAATCTTTAGAACTTGATATTTTTCTACTTCCAAGGTGCTCAAGGGAAGGGAGAGAAGCCCAGACTGCAGGGAAGGAATGTGACAAAGCAGGAGCTTTCTTGAATTATTAATTAAAGATGAAGAAATTTTGCAATTTAAATCCAAAGGAAGAAGGCTTGGTACAAAATACCTACAGAAAACATTTTAGATCTCAAAATATTTATGGATCACAAATTCTTGTTACCTATTCAGGTTTTACATGACCTTATCACCTCCCTTTAATTTCTGATCTCCCCTCCCACAGCTTCCTGCCTTGTTCACTTTTCCAAGCCCTCTGGTTTGCCCTCCAGTCCCCCAAATGCTCTCTACCTCAGGGCCTTTGAATGTTCTTTACTTTCTGCCTTGGATTCTCTTTCTCTAGATATCTGCCTCCTCCACTCTTAATTCCACTCTGACTGCCTTATTTTAAATTTATAGTTAAGGGATGCCTGGGTGGCTCAGTTTGTTGAGACGTTCCAACTTCAGCCTAGGTCATGATCTCACAGCTTGTGGGTTCAAGCCCCACGTCAGGCTCTGTTCTGACAGTCCAGAACCTGAAGCCTGCTTCAAATTCTGTGTCTCCCTCTCTCTGCCTCTTCCCCTGCTCACACTGTCTCTCTGTCTCAAAAATAAATACACATTGTTTTTAATTATAACTAAGAATCCTGATCCTTCTTACTTATTTTATTAATTTTATCCAAGTACTTATCAATTTCAAAAATATCTCATAACATATATTCTGTTTGTTTTTTATTGTCTGGCTTTTTAAAAAAAAAATTTTAACGTTTATTTATTATCAAGAGACACAGAGAGACAGAGCATGAGCATCGGAGGGGCAGAAAGAGGGGGAGAGAGACACAGAATCCGAAGCAGGTTCCAGGCTCTGAGCTGTCAGCACAGAGCCCAACACAGTGCTCGAACTCACAAACTGTGAGATCAAAGCCTGAGATGAAGTCTTAAGCTTAACCGACTGAGCCACCCAGGCAACCCTATTGTCTAGCTTCCTTAATGAAACACAAACTCTACATGGGCACAGATTATCTTTCTGTTTTCACTAATAAGCCCCAAGTGTGACACGCCTTGTACATTGTAGGTTCTCAATAAGTGTTTGCTAAAAGAATGACAAAATTTCCTCATATATAATATTCCACAAAGATACACTTACACTCCCAGCATCCTGCCCAGACCTTAGGTTAATTTCCAATCTATCACTGTGCCGTAAATGAAATAGGAAGCTGTTTGTAATATAGTATGGAAAACTGATCTCAAGGTGAAAATCTGGTCTATTAGTGTGCTCCAAGATCAGTTAGGCCTTAGTAAAGTAAATATTCTTTATCATCAATGCAGCTTCTTTGTTTGTTTCTTTTTTTGAGGGTGAAGTCACAAATTGGGAATCTCTGCCTATAGGGCCATGTTATTTAATGTAAGAATTTTTTGGCTTATAAAATTAGAAATAACAAAATTCTCAGAAAAACAAAAATCAGTGAAATTTCATTTTTTCTTTTCAAGCCCTTGACATTATTTGCTAAAAAAAAAAAAAAAAAAAAAAAAAAAAAAAAATTAAAAGAAAGCCAAAACTGAAATTGCCAATTCCTTAGAAATGGACGGCAATGAACTTACTACATGTGCTTTGGATAATAATCAAATAAAAATATATAGACTAAATTACTAGAAAGCAAAAAGAATAAATCATATCTAAACACCAAACTCAAAATATCAGAATAAATAAAACACAAAAAATAGAAGTAAGTAGATTTGAATAATAAAGTAATCTTTAATGGGTGTTTTGAAATAAATGATAGAGTATCTTTGATAAATTTAATTATTTAAAGATAGGAAAAAAGGGAACAAGAAAGAGGATGTGAGTGAGAATTCAAATATATAATATTAAGAATAACAAAAAGGGCATGACTAGAGGTATGGAAAAAATTTAAGTGTTTAAAAAATGTCAATGTAAGTAAAAATGGAAGTGAAAGGATTTTTACTACAGTATTGTTGGTAATCCTGAGTAATTAGAAACAACCTTGATGTCTAATCAGTAAAAGCATAGGTAAATAGTTTTTGGTATTTCATATTATGAAATATTATACAAAAGTTAGAAAGAGTTAGGAAATAAACACACACATTACTACTTTAACTGGAAAAATAAAATAGCAAAATAAATGATCTCCTATACGCAAAAAATTTTAAAAGAAAAAATTCCCAGCAAGCCAAAGCTCTGTATATGTATTGTATATACTGACTCACATACATTTTTTTAAAATCTGGAAAGATAAAACCAAACTAATTTTTATTTCTTCTAAGAAGAATAAAATAATTGGCACGGCTATAAGGTAGCCTTTCACTCTTGGCTCTATATACTTCTATATTGTTTACATTTTAGTAATGAAGATTTATTCAAATATTACTTGTATAACAAAAATGTATAAAATACTTAATCTACCTAAGTATTGTGTAATTATCAGAAGTTGAACTCTGGGGCCAATATATCATTCAGGTAAACATGCAGATTCTAACCAACAGATATTCTTTCTAGATAATTGCCTTCTTTGTGAGTTTCAGATGACCTAAGCACTGTTCTATCTACCATCATTAGCTGCTGTGTATCATTGCTATTCAAACAAACAAGTTGTTTTGTTTGTTTTATTTTTTTTAAATATACATACCTGTCTTAGGCTTCCTCTTAGACTTTACTATTACAATAGTGGTGATGATGATGATGATGATGATGATGATGATGATGGTCATAAATCCATAGAGTTTTGCAGATAGCCGTCTCAAGTGGCTTTAAGTCTGTACGGAATAAGAACTTTTGAATGGTGGAGCAATATGACTAGATTTAGACTTTATGAGCTGGTCTGTTTGCAGAGTGGAGAGTGGACTATGATGGAGCAGAAGGGAGGCAGAGGAACTGATAGGGGAAAATCTGTTATAAGATGGCCTACAGGACTAATAGGGGAACTCCAGTCCCTGCCTGAAGACTCCCTTCCGGGTTCTTCTTCCCACACTGCTTGCCCCAGGTGCCAAATTACTAGTAATGAGGAATGAGGAGGTAACAGATGACAAATTGTCCCCTCTGCGGATTCTCTGGGCTCAGACCTCTGCACAATGATCTCCTCTGAGCCCATGGTGTAAAATAAACCTCCTGCCTTACAAGAACTCTGAGTGCCGCTTGGTTCTTCTGCAGGGTGATCTAGACCAGTTTCCGTAACAGAACCAGTTAGGACAATGAATGTCCCTTGAGTCTGCCTCAGAAAAATAGGGCTAGAGGTAAAGTACTGATTATTGAGACTCATCTGAGGAATTAGAATTTCTGAGAGGAAACAGCAATAATATATGTGTGTGTATATGCATATGCATAAGTACTATATTTTTAAGGTACTTACTTGGGAGATTCTGATGATCAGTCAAGTGTTGGGATACCTGAGCAATGAGAATATTTACAGCATTCCAAGTAATTTCTGGAGAGCTCAGGAAAGAAAGAATGGGGAGAATGGTAATGGGTAATGGAGAGAAATTCCAGTAGGAGAGTCTTCTTAGAAAGAGAACCTGTTTTTCATTTTCAGAAAATTATACATATTTACATGGTAACTTTACCAACTCTTATTGTTTCCCTATTCGCATTTCTATCTATTTCTGGAATGGGTATTTTCTAATCAGATTTATTTAGAAAGTAGACTTTTATTTTTCTTCTCTCTGTCTTTCTGTCTCTCTGTCTGTTTCCCTCTCTCTCCCTCACTCACTGAAAAGGTACAATTCTAGGGGCACCTGGGTGACCCAGTCGGTTAAACGTCCGACTCTTGATTTGGGTCAGGCCATGATCTCGCGATTTCTGAGTTCTAGCCCCACATCAGGTTCTATGCTGAGAATGCCGAGCCTGCTTGGGATTCTCTCTCTCCTTCTGTCTCTGCTCTCCTCTGCTTTCCCTCAAAATAAACTTAAAAATAAAGGTACATTGCCAATGAGAGGAGGGAAGGACTGGTTGGGCTAAAGAAGAAAGAATAATAGAGAAAGGATCTTTAGCAAAACAGAGCATCATATGAATGAACAAAGTGTTTTACTTGACTACCACTTCCTATTTATTTGCTGTTGTCTTGTGTATATAATATCACAACATCTGAGCACTGTCTGAGAGGTCTAACATGATCTCTCTCTGAACTTGGTCCATCCTCCTATTAGGCCAGCCTTCCCCTTCCTTGCTTCATGTTGCCACATCTGCCACACAGAGTTTGTTAGCTTCTGGCCTGAGAGCCTCTGCCCTTACTCTCCTGTCTGAAACAGTCTCCCCACTGCTATTCAAAGTTGGCATCATCTCAGCACATAGGTGTCTCACCCTCAGAAAGACAGTTCTTGACTTTTTTATGTAAATGAATCTTACCTATTTTTCTTTCATCTGTCTGATGTGGGAAGCAAAGGCAGAACGAAATGGCAGGTCAAATTAAATTTCCTTATAACCTGCAGCCAATTGACAAATACTTGAGGCTGGCAGAGTTTCTACAGGAACTCCCTACTGTCTTAATGCTAATGCTTTGCTAGAGGGAAAAACAACTTTAGCTTGGCAATAGCTAGGCCCCCAGTATCCTGTGAGTCTTCTTTAGCATACGAAAATCTCAGTGGAAACTTCCCCTTGGACTTTACCTCCCCCAACTGCATAGTATATAACCAGTCTCTCCTCATGGTCCCAGGGCTGGTCTTCCTGCCCACGGGTCCTGTCCCCATGCTTTAATAAAGTCACTTTTTGCACCAAAGATGTCTTCAAGAATTCTTTCTTGGTGGTCGGCTCCAGAACCCCATCCCCCCATCACCCCCAAACTTCATCATCTCTGCTCATTTCCTTCTTCATTCTTAGCACAGTTTGTGATATGTTTGCCGACTGATTTATTTTCAATCCTCTGTTTTCGGTTATGGAGCAACATGACAGGGACTGTGCCTTCTTGTCCATTGGGTACAGCCAACCCCCATCAAACTGCCTAACAGACACTAGGACCCAAATAATACTTGTTAGAGAAGGGAAATTTAAAGGAAAAAAAGTCCACAAAGATAAACAGTTGAAATCTGAAAGAATTCAGAGCCTAATTATCATACATGCCAGTTTCAGAAGGCAAGATATACATATTCACGTATGTACTAATAATGAAATTAAGAAATTTTGAATCTAATCTTCATCATCTGAGATTACCCATTCCTCTTTTGGCAGTATCAGAGTTTGCTGCAGGATGATTTGCAGAGATCTTCCCTTCTTTCTTAAACTAATGGCCTTGTCATCCCCTCAGGGGCCTGAGGCTGCCTGTGGAGGTATACAGAGGTTTCTACTGGCAACTACTTGCTAAACTGAATATACTTAGCTACCTTATCAAGTCCTAGAATTGTTTGATTTCCTACAGGAAATGTTTGCCTTTGAAAACTCCAGTGGGGAAATAGCTTTTTCACCTCTGCTCAGGAGAATGAGTTTAACATTGTCTGAAGATGAGATTCATCCCCTGGAGGAGGTGCTGAGCATCTAATGAGCTTAGGAACAAATCAGAAAAACGGCGGGGAGTAGATTCCAACCCCCACCCCCACCCTGGTTCCATTTAAAAAAAATTCTGTTTCAGATATTTGCTTGAGTGAACCTCCCATTTATACTAAGTTTTTTCTCTGTGCTCTGTTACATATGTATAACTCAAATGTGGAAACACATCTAGCCACATTATATATTGTGAAAGATGTGTGATTTTGCTCCATGGGGTGTATTCTATTTAAATAACTCATTAATGCATTAGCAACTAGGCCTGTACTTGTATCTCTTTCATTTCTAATATGAGCCCTCCTCTGGCACTTTAATCCAGAGCAGTTTGTGCCCACACAGTAACACACACACATACACACCCTCCTCACAAGTATCCATATATCCACTGAAACAGCAACTACCCAAAGGTTATTCTTAACAAGTACTTCTATGACCTCAGTTTAAACTTGTTTGTAACTTACTACCTCCTCTTTCTCTTAAGAGTTCCTCTCAACTTCAACTTTTATTTGAAATTAAGCATCTGACATTGGCCTTTTGGCCATCACTTTTATATTTGTTTACCTTGGTGTTTGATCCTAAGTTCTTCTTAACAATCGCCACTTGCCTCATTCCTGTTTCAGTGCAGTCCTCACAGCTTGTGGCAGACTTCCCTGCCCTAGTTGTGCCTTAGATCCCAGAGCTAGGTACTGGTGCTTTACTTACAGTTTAACCCTACAAATTCAAAGAATAAGTGGATTGGAAGCATAAATTGTTCTAAGCACGAATTATGTACATTTAGAAAGAATATGTGTCATCCAAATAGAAATTGGGCAGAGAAATTTTTGACAGAACTTTACCCTCGTGAAGCCACGTGGTTTGATAGTGGGAGAAAGGAGAGTACACATGAGTCAGTGAGAGAGAATTATAGATGTAGTACTCTGTCTAGATGTGCTTAGTGTTTAATTTTACTTTATAGTTAAATAGGGAAGTAAAAGTCTTCTATCTGTACAGGAGCAACATGCTTTTTCTTTGTTTTGTTTGCAAGAAGGACATGAATAGGTGTTGCACATACATCACAAAAAGCTCCTAAATATGTTAAAGATGCCACTTCTCATAACTAATGACAGTCAAGTACTCTGGTCAAGTCATGAATATGCATTTCCTGGCTTATTGTAGTAGCCTGCTGACTTGTGTCCCTACTTCTGCCCTCACCCTCCTTCAGTAGCAGAATAATTTTATTAAAATGAAGTCAAGCCATGTCAGTCCTCCATCATACCAACTAAATGAAATACAAACAAGCAAAAGTTTCCAAAGTTCTCTCATCTCACTCAAGGGAAAAGCTAGTGTCCTTATTGTGAACGATAAATGTCTCTAGGAGTGGGCCCCAATTCAGTCTCTGACCTCAACTTTTAACTATTCTCCTCTCTCTTTTTCTACGACCATCCTCATTGTCTTTCTCACTGTTTCTTACACTGACCAGACACACAGATGCCTTAGATCCATCACAATGATCGCTATTGCTATTACTATAAATCTGTCTCCAGTTTTTTAAGTTAAGTTCCTTCAATTCTTCCATTGTTGCATCCACACGACTCCTGAAACAGAATGCTACGGGCACCAGTGACAGTCATGACAGTTTATTGCAATGAGAGGCAAGGCCAACCGATCGGGACCGACACTCTTGACCAGAGTGCGGTCCCCAAACAGCCGGGGTACAGAGTCTTTATAGCTGACCACATCGTCTTATCATCACCTGGGGATAGAACAAAGAAATAGTTCCCAGATGGGGGTGGAAACAGTTCAGACATGCCCTTGCTCCAATCCAATCAAACACTAATCCAGTTGATTTTCCTTGAACTTTTGTTCCCTTGATTGATAGGACAAGGCTGTTATCTCTTAATCTGTTATTTCTTAAGGCTACAGGTTAGCCCTACACTACAATTTAACCCTTGCACCATGATTTACTACAAAGTCATCCTCTTATGATTTCTGTTTTTAGAAATTATGGAGTGCCTGGGACCAGATTTATTCTCCTAAAATTAATAACTGGAAAAGTAAACCAAATATATTTTTCTTAAACAAACAAATGTTTTCAGACATAATGAATACATACGGACAATGGTCACTGAGAGAAAGGAAACAGAAAAAAGTAAGCCCTACCATTTCCTTGGTATTCTACCCGAGGCATTTTCTTTTTCTTTTTCATTTTTTTAATGTTTATTTATTTTTGAGAGAGAGAGAGAGAGAGACCTAGTGCAGCAGGGGAGAGGCAGAGAGAGAGAGGGGCTCTGAAGCAGGCTCCAGGCTCTGAGCTGTCAGCACCCAGCCCAACCAGGGGCTCGATCCCACAAACCACAAGATCATGACCTGAGCTGAAGTCAGATGCTCAACAGACTGAGCCACCCAGGCACCCCCTGAATCATTTTCTATATTCAAGTGCAAGGATGGGAATCCCAAGCAAACATATTGGTCTAGATAAGTTGAGGAGACAGAGATCAGAAGTTGGAGAGACTAAGGTAATTTCAGTTTGAGGGTAGAGTGCCAGAAAGAAGAGAGCATCCAAAACTGCATCAGAACTCTACTTAGGAGCCCCTTGACTTTGGCCGAACAGTACACACAGTATTATATATATAGTATTACTACACATAGTAATATTAGTAACTTATTAGTAACTTACATAGGATGAAACTCCTCAAGAATGGCAAAGAACAGCCATGGAGTTGTAAACTGAACATGGCTTGCAGGTGTTCTTATTCTCCAAACAGAAGAAATTCTTGTTAAATGCCTGGAAGATTCAGTAGATATACTAAAAGGTCATATCCTAAGAGTAATGCTAAACTAGCCATTGATTAAAGGCTTCTGTAAACCTATCATAACAAGCCTAAAAAAACCAAGCTGGTTCACAAGTAAGTTAGCTCCTACCAGACAAAGTGTAACATTATCTTTAAAAAAGACAACAAAATTAAGCATTTGAAGATGTTAACATTGAAGAATTACCAGTCATGTAAAGAAACATGAAAATGCAATCTATAATCAGGAGAAAAATTGGTCTCTAAAATAGATTCAGAGAGGACATAGATGATGGCTAATACAAAATAATGTTAAAATAGCTCTTTGTAATTATGCACAGGAACTTAAAGAAAAATGTGTACATAATAAGGAAAGAAATAAAAGATGTGAAATGGACCCCCAAAATGTACCTTTTCATTAAGGAAGTATAATTAAAGGAAAGGGGGGAAAAATAGAAAAAGAAAATCACTACTGCGATTAATATCAAATTAAACATTATAGAAGAAAAATGAGTGAGCTTGAAGGCATAGCAATGGAAACTATCCAAATTTAAGTTCATATACAAAAAAGACTGAAAACAAACAATCAAACAAACAAACAAACAAACAAAATCCCTGAGCCTCAGTAGTCTGTGGAATCAAATACCCTAACAGTGGAGTTCAGAATAAAAGTGAGGGCTTTGGGGCTGAGTAACTACTTTAGGAAACTATGGCTGAAATATTTTCCAAATTTGAAGAAAACTATAAACCTATAGGTACAAAAGCTAAAGTTACCACAAGTAGGATAATCCTAAAGATGACTGATGAAGTCATTTAATAGTCAAATTGCTGAAAGCCAATGAAAAGGAAACAAACAAACATAAAACTAGCTGGGGGTGGGGTGCGGAATGTATACATTATGAACATAGACATTTCCTGAAACTATGCAATGGGACATATTTATAGCAATTAAAGAGTTTTATTTATAACAATTAAAGAACATAAAACCAACTTAGAATTTTATATAAAGAGATAAATCTAAAAATTAAAGCAAAATAAAGATTTTTGTTTTTAAAAGAAAGTTTGGGAGAATTTATCACCAACACCACAAGCAATGTTAAAGAAAATTTTCAGCTAGAGCAAAATGATCTCAAGTAGAAGCTAGGAAATATACAAAGGAAGGGAGAATAACAAAGAAGGTATATAAATTGGTAAGTAAAATATGACAAAAGTACACAAGATGGGAAATGGGGATTGGAAGTCTAATATTTTAAAGACCTTACTTTTTACATGAAATCGTATATAATTTAAAGATAGATGACGGAAAATTTAAGGATACATATTGCAAACTTTAGAGCAACAATTTAAAATAATAACAATGAGTTCTAATAAACCAGTCATGGAAATTAAATTTAATGGGAAAATGTATATGTTGATCCAAAAGAATACAAGCAAAAGGAAAGGAAAAAGAGCAAAGTATAGATGGGGATGAGTAGAAATCAATTACTAAGATAATCTATTTAAATCCAACTATATAAATAATTACTTTGCATGTAAATGGTCTAAACACTCTAATTAAAAGACAGAGATTGTCAGAACTGAACTAAAAAGCAGGACAAATCAAACACTTGTTCCAAGAAAGTCACTTTAATTATTAATACACAGGTTAAAGTTACTGAATGTACAGTGTCATGATTTGGTATTTGTATACATTGTGTTTTTCAATGATACTTCAATAGAGCTGAAGAAAAGAGAGACTAATATGTTAGTATAATGGAGCAGGGGTGAAAGGCAATTGAATAATAATGGCTTTAAACATTTTGTAATTAAAATAATAAGCCTCATCAAAATCAAGTTACTGTATGGAAAAACATGCAAAAAAAAAAAAAATGAAAAACCTGGAGTTGATAGAATGTCTATTTAACATCAAAAAAGAGAACTTCAGAAGAAATATTGCCAGGGATAAAAAGAGGCTTTTCATAATAATAAAGGTGAGGCATTAAAAAAAGTCCATAGCAATTCTAAATATGTATGCCCCTAAAAACAAAATTCAAAATACAGGGAGCAAAATCTGACTGAGCTGAAAACTGACATAGATAAATCCATGTTTATAGTTGGAAACATCTACACTCGTTTCACAGTAATTGAGAAAAACAAATAGACAAAAAATAAGTATAGAGAAGATTCCATGAATACTACCAACTAATTCAACTTAATTATCATTTATTGAACAAGCTATTCAGCAACAAAAGAATCACACATTATTGTAAAAGTACACACAGGGGGCGCCTGGGTGGCTCAGTTGGTTGAGCCTCTGACTTCGGCACAGGTCATGATCTCACAGTTTGTGGGTTTGAGCCCTGCATCAGGCTCTGTGTTGATGGCTTGCTCAGAGCCTGGAGCCTGCTTCAGATTCTGTGTCTCCTTCTCTCTCTGCTCCTCCCCCACTCATGCTTTGTCTCACTCTGTTTCTCAAAAACAAATAAATATAAAAAAATTTTATAAAGTAAACTAAAATAAATAAAAGTACACACAGAATATGTATCAAAGTAAGCCATATGCTGGGTCATGAAATTTTTAAAATGTATTTTAGAGAATTGAAATGATATAGATTTTGTCTTTTGTTATGACCAAATTA
This sequence comes from Herpailurus yagouaroundi, assembly GCF_014898765.1. Classification (NCBI taxonomy): domain Eukaryota; kingdom Metazoa; phylum Chordata; class Mammalia; order Carnivora; family Felidae; genus Herpailurus; species Herpailurus yagouaroundi. Next base: position 10,223,698 of record NW_024412411.1, on the reverse strand, counting down.
AGTTATGCCTAAGTAACTCCAAATATTTGGAAATATACAAAATATGTATAAATAATGCATGGGTCAAAGAAGAAATCATAAGAGAAATGGAAATTTTTCTAACTAAATGAAAATGGAAAACACACATGCACACACAATATATTCAAATTTGGTGAGAGTTAAAATAGTACTTACAGAGAAATTTATAATTTGGTTTATATTTTTTTAAAATTCAAGCATATACATTAAGAAACTAAAAGAAATTAAAGAAAAGGAAAAACAAATGAAAAGAAGGAATTTAAACCCAAATTCAGCAGGAGAAAGCACATAATAACACTAAGAAGTAAAAATAAATACAATAGAAAACAACAGTGTAGAAATTCAAAAATGCCAAACGTTGGTTTTTTGAAAAGGTGAATGAAATTTCTAATCCTGTAGCTGGACTAATCAAGACATAAAAGAGAGAAAACACGATGATCAATATCAGGAAAGAGAGGACATCACTGTAGACTACAGAGACATTGAAAGGAATTTAAAAATACATTTATAGCTTCAGGCCAAAAAATCTAACTACATAGAAAAAAAAAGACAAATTCCTTTAAAAATACAAATTATCAAAATTGACTTCAGGAGAAATATTTAAAAAACTGAATAACCTATTAAAAACATTGAACTCATAAGTCAATACTTTCTCATAAAGAAAACTGTAGACCCCGATGGTTGCATTAATGTACTGCAGCATACATTTTAGAAAGAAGAAATACTAATACTACCAATTCTTTTTCAAAGGCTAGAAGGAGCACTTGCCACTTGATTTTATGAAACGAACATTACCTTAACACCAAAATTAGACAACACAGTGTACAAAAATAAAACTAAATACCAAAATGATCATTAATGTAGACATAATAATCTGTAACAAAATATTAGCAAATGAAATTTAGCAACCTAAAAACATGGGATAATATATCCAGATCAAGTGGACTTTATCGCGTGAATGCAATTTTGGTTTAACGTTTGAAAATCAATCATTATAATTCATAACAAGACAAAAAAAGAGAAATGTGATTATTTTAATAGATACAGAAGAATTATTTGATAATATTCAAATGCTAATATAGTTTATAAAAACTATCTCAATATGATAAAGAACCTCTATGAAAAGTTTACATCTAACATCATACATACTAAAAGGGTGAATGATTTCCCTTAAAATCAGGAACAAAGAATGACCATTTCTATTCAACTTTGTACTGGTGTTTCTAATTAGTGCAATAAAATTAAAACAAAAAGCATAGAGATAGGTAGATTGCTAAGGAAGAAATAAAATGCTGTTTCTTTGCAGATAATGTGAGCATGTACATAGAAAATCCTAGGTAACATACAAAGAAATCTATTTTATTTAATTTTTGTAAGTTTATTTATTTTGAGAGAGAATGTACATGTGTGCATGCAGGGGAAAGGTGCAGAGAGAGAGGGAGAGAGAGAATCCCAAGCTGACTCCCCTCTGGCATGGAGCCCAATGCAGGATTTGAACTCAGGAACCGTGAGATCATGACCTGAGCTGAAACCAAGAGTTGGAGACTTAACGGAGTCATTCCTAAAGAAATTTTTAAATGATCAGTGAAATTAGCAAGATCTTAGGAAACAAGATCAATATATAAAATTCAATTTTATTTCCATATTACTTCAACTAATAATTAGGAAACACAACTCCTATCCAAATCTCAATAGAAAATTTTTGTAGGAGATGACAATATTATTCTAAAACATGTGGGGAAAAAAATACATAAGGGAGAAAAACAACATTAGAGAGCTTGCATTACTTAATTTCAAGATATTCTAAGTTACTAGTAATCAAGACAATGTAGTATTGATTTCAGGATAGATACTTACCCAATGGAAAAGAATAGAGTCTAGAAATTGACAATACATCAATGGTCAACTAATTTTTTTACAGTGCCAAGGTAATGCAATGGAAAAAGTTAATCTTTCCAACAAATAATACTATAAAAAACATATTTCCATGTAGGAAAAAAAATGCATCTTAACCCTTAGCTTTACATCACACAAATATTAAATTGAATAGGATTGTACAAACGGCCTAAATATAAATGCTAATATATTATAAAACATCCAAAAGAAAAAGGAGAAAATCTTCATGACCTAGGGATGGGCAAAAGTTTCTTAGATAGGACACAAAAAACATGGAGTATTCAAGAAATGATACTTGAGGGGTGCCTGGATGGCTCAGTTGGTTGAATGTCTGACTCTTGGTTTCAGCTCAGGTCACCATCCCAGAGTCCTGGGATCAAGCCCTGTGCTAGGCTCCAAGCCCCCCACCCCCCATTTCTCTCTCTCTCCCCTGCTTCTGCCCCTCTCCCCAGCTAGCTTTATGTCTCTAAAGAAAGAAAAAAACAAGAAATAATACTTGTGCTCTTCAAAGGACACCATTAAGAAGACAATAAGGTAAGCTACCAACTGGAACCAAATATTTCCAGCGAATATGTTTGAAAAGGTCTTAAGTCCAAAATATATTTAAAAAAAAAAAACCCTCAGTAATTAGACACCAAATAACTCAATTAAAAATGGGCAGACTGTGTGTGTGTGCACGTTTATTGATATACGTGTGTGTGTGTGTATATATCAATAAATACTTGAAAATATGCTCAATATATGTGCACATATATCATATACATATACCAATAAACACCTAAAAATATGCTGAACATCATTCATCTTCAGAAAAATGAAAATTAAAACCACCACAACAGAACACTGACAACAGAATGTGTTGGTGAGGATATGAACTCATTGGATCCGACATGCATTTGTTAATGGGAGAGTATGTCATTACAGTCACTTTGAAAAACAGTTTGGTAGCTTTCTTTATACAGTTAAACAAATACCTACCATATGCCCCAACAATTCTACTCCTAGTTATTTACCCAGGAGAAATGAAAACATATGCCCACTATTAGATGTGTACACAAATTTTCATATGAGCAACAAATAGTACTCACATTTTATAATAGTGAAAAGTAGAAACCACCCAAATGTCCATCAAAGGTGAGTGGATAAACCGAGTACACTATATCCCTAAAAGGGAAATAAATAAAAATAAATTTTAACAACTTATAAATAAATAAATAGGGTGAAACTGATACAATAATGTGGATGATTTCCGAAAACAATATGCTGAGCTAAAGAAGCCAAATAGATACAAAAGACTATATGCTTTAAGATTCTATTTATATACAATTGTAGAAAAGGAAAATCTAATATATAGTGTCAGAAAGCAGATTAGAGATTTCCTGAGGTTCCAAATCAGGGATCATCAGGAAAAGGAACATGGAAAGGTTTTAGGGTAATAGAGATGTTCTATGGTTTCACTATAGCAAATGCTAATAGGATATAGACATTTACTAAAATGTGATAAATGATATACTTAGAATAGGTGCACTGCACTGTGTATACATTATAATCTGAGACAATTATTTTTTAATTTTTTTAGTTTTTATTTTTTGACAGAGCAAGTGAAGGAGGGGAGAGAGAGGGAGACAAAGAATCTGAAGCAGGTTCCAGGCTCTGAACTGTCAGCACAGAGTCAGACACAGAGCTCGAACCCACAAGCCATGAAATCATGATTGAGCCGAAATCAGACACTTAACCACCCGAGCCACTCAGGCGTCCTTGATACAATTAATTTTTAAAAGTGAACTTCCATGCACAGATTTCCCAGGCAACCCTACCAAAAGTTTTCACTATCTGTCTCTCTCCAACTGATATCCCACTTATTCCTATTACTGTTTATTTTTAATGATTAATATTTGCTAATTGGCTCTACTTTTTACTTATTTCTTCCTTATTATGTGTGTATGCTATCAGAATACAAGTTTTGTGGAGGCAATCAGCTTGCTATTATTTAACAGAAATCTTGAGAACTAATTCAGTATGAAAGATTGGATAATAATATATCAATAAAAATATTCTTTAATGCTAGGTAATTATATTTAGGAAGCTTGCCATATCTGTTCTGAGATCTTATTTGTTCTTAGAGTATAAATCCTATAATCCTGGAAAGAAGCACATTTCTTCTATTGATTATAATAAGACATCTAACTTGCAAACACACAGGTAAAACTTTAAAGCAGTTGGCCTTTTCCAAATTTTTATATTGTAGGCTCCTTCCACCTTCTATGATTCTTGAGACAGAAAAAGAAAGACTGAAATGTACAGTTCTCCTTGTGCTGGAAAAGAAAATTATGTGACATACATAAAACGTTATCCTACTACAACACAATTTTCAAGGGCTTGATACATTCACTAGATCTCCTGAGTATTTGGAGACTCCTTGTATTTTTTTTTAATGATTTCCTCATTTAGTTTCAAAAGATATATACAATGACATGAAATTTATATTTATGAATTATACGGCTTTCATCTACAGCTTCCTCATATAGTTAACAGCCCTTTCACTGTCCATCAAAGCATGATGTAGCAGAAAGATCTTGCTCTGGAGTCACAGTCAAGTCAGAATATTAGCTCTACCCACCTCTTGGGAAATGTTAACAACATTCCTATATGTTAGATCTTTAGCTTGCTCATCTGAAAAGAGAAGATGTTAGTTATCAGTTCTGAACTTCTTCATGTATGTGTTATAGAGGGAGGTTGCCTGAAGAAGTCTGAATGGACCTTCTCTCAGTTCTCACATGCCTCGAAGCAACAGAAAACACCAACTAAAATGAACAATTGGAAATTTATGAGCCCTCTCCCACAAGTGGTTGATGGTAGAGGGATTCTTTATTGAACAGATTCTCTTTCTGTACAACATTTCTCAGCTTATTTTCTTGTCATTTCACTGTGGCCCCCCCATACTTCCAAAGTAGCTGTTCCCACTATGATAAGCATATGCCATTGATCAGAGATAGAAAATAAGTCTGTTTTGTGTATCTTTTTAAGAAAGCAGGCAAAGCTTCTACAAACCCCCTACCAAGCTTCCTCTCACAAAGAATGGGCCAGATTTGCATAGCCCAGCCAGGGAATCACTGCATGAGGGGATTGGATTACAATGATTGATTTCCATTAATCAAGATTCATCCTATGGCACTGGGGAGGCACCCATCATCCCTCTTGAGATACACTTATCATATAAGGAAAAAGTAATAAAAATAAGGTACTGTTTGCAAGGATGAAGCAGACCAAGGAGACATTTACCTCCAGGGAATTCATCATCATCTATGGTCTGGTGGCAGGGTTATTGCTGACCCAGAATTCAAGTGGTGCTGCACATTGATAGTGTCTTCATCTCTCTAGGAGGCAGAGGTCTGTGGGGTGTGTGTGGGTGGGGGTAAAAAATAATAAGTTGTTAATTTACAGTTAGAATTGTAAACTGTGGACAGAAATGCTACTATTTTTGGCATTGTTGTGACTCTGATCCCAGGATTTTATCACCAGAATATTGTTGTTCAGAAAACCAGAACTCAAGACTCATAATTATTACTTGACCTTAGGAAATTCCTTGTTTTCTCCCCCAAAGGCGACTTGAGTGTATCCTTGAAGATACTTAAACCTTAAAGAGGAGACTGGTCATGGAAACAGAGATGTTTGTATCCACAGCCCTTGAATAAAGACTTTGGCACTTTTTTAAAAGTCTCGAATTCAAGGATTTTTCCATATGCTCTGGGAAAATTACGGTCTTTTGGGAGACGTGTCAGAGTTTCTAAAACCATAGAATATTTTGTCAAATAGCCAAAGTAGACCTATTCTTTACATTTTGGTTCTGCGTTGGAAATACTTTGATCTAGATTAACCGATTTCTTCATACAGGTTTTGTCTAGAGACACTATAATGCGATTAATTTGGTTTCTGTGTACTGAATCAAACTGTCACTTACCTGGGTCTCAGGAATTATTACTAAATCATTTTAGTTAGAATTGAGAGTGATCACATCTCCTGATGTCCTTATACAGAAAGTTAATTATATAAAGTGTACAAATTTTACTAGCTAATTCAAAGTGGTCAGTTTATTTCATTTACCTACATATCTTTCAGGGACATTTCACTGTTATTCCCACATAGTCTCAAAAGAATTGATTTATAAGGGTTAAGTGTGATTGTGCATATGAAGGATTAGCATTACTGACTGTTATGGCTGGCATGCACATAGTAGGCACTCAATAAATGTGATGTGCTATTATTTTATCCTGAAAATTGGAATTATGGCACCTCCCTCTCAGTGTTATTACAGAAATGTAATTAAATATCATCCACATAGATGCCAAGTATAGTACCCAGCTTCTATACAGGAACTCAATAAATGTTAATTTCATTCCTTTCCCTGCCTACTAAACAAAACATCCAGAGGAGTAATAACACTGTCTTCATGATCCTACATCACCTCAGCAAAATAATTTCCTCTTCTTAGAAGAGAGAAACTACCAATAAAGTCTGGTTTCAGTTTATTTAGAATATTCTCTCCTTTTGACGGTATAAAATAAATCCCTGCTATGAAATAACCTTTTTGCTGATCTGTGTATAATGGTAACTCAGTGCCACCTACTTCTTTTTGGATGAATAAATTAAAAATACTTTGTTTCCAAAATGCAACAAGCATACTAGTTGTATAAAGAAACTGCCCATTACAGACGAAGTAGAGTTTCTGTGGGTAGCAGCAGGTGTTTGGGAGTGCAAGCTGTAGGCATTTATAACTCTGAGTGTTACTGCCTCCTTGAAAGAATTTGCTATTTACTTCCAACAGAGGACAATTAGACTTAAATTCCAAAGCCACACATCAGGTGAAGTGTAAGAGAAGAGCAGAGGAGGAGTGACTGGTAATTTTAGGTAGCATGATTCTTACCTTTTGTGGTTAGTCAGGTGAAGTATAAAACATCAATAATAATGCTCTTTAATGCTGGATAATTGCATTTGGGGAGCTTGCTTACCTGTTCTGAGATCTCCCTGAGAGTGTAAGTTCCATGATGCTGCATAGAAGCACATTTCTACTACTGATTATAACAAGACATTTCCTTTGCACACCCAGAGATAAAAACTCCAAAACAATTTTCACAAATTGTAACGTTCTAGAGTAGATGATGTTTGAAGTACAATTTCCATGCAATTTAAGATTTCTTCTCTGGCTGGAAAATTGTTGGGCTTCTGTTGTAGATGGGCATTGTTTTTTTTTGTTTTTTTTTTTTCTTCAAAGAAATAAATCAGAAAATTATTTGTGCCCTCATATCCTCTTTTATTTCTAGGGAGCATGTTAATTGTTGCATTAAATGTCACTAACTTATCTTCCTCAAATGAATGAAAGGTTTTACCTGTCCTGTCCAACTGCATAGGAAAACAGCTTTGATTTGGCAATTATAATACTTATGGGTTTGTGAAGAGTGTGTGTGGTGGAGGTTTGGCTTCATGTTATAAATTCACTGGTATCTCCTCTGGGAACTGTATTCAAAGTTTATAAATCTCAGAAACACTACTGAATGTTTCCAGTAGAGATTAAACTGTTCACTGCTCATAGAAGTTGTAGAGATGTGTGGCCAGACGTGGAGTAGGATTTTCAATTCTCATAATAAATGTTGACTCTTCCACTTGCATTTTTGTAATCAAAGTTCAGGGTTACATGCCTAGCATAGTGCTCAGACTATGCTAGGTATTCACTAAGGATTTGTTGAGTGAGTAATAATAACATAGATAATGACCCTTCACTCTAAGGTTAACTGTGATATCAGCACCTAGGATAGTTCAGCACTGAATTTGAATCTGTCTGTAGGCATTCCTTCCCCCTTGTTCAAGTATAAGTGCAAACTGTCTGCTTATCTAGCTACTCAAGAAAACAATAAAGAAAGATAGTCTGGTGAATATTATCCATTTACTCCTGTAGGATTCTAATTTGTGTTCATATAATCACGTTAAACCAACAGAAGACAATATATTTTTTGAACACATTAGCTTCATTTGCAACCAAATCGCATTTAATGGCTTTTGTTTTAATCTTATAACCTAGACTATTATCCACTTCTGCATTTATTTTAAAGAAATTATGGTGGGAAAAGTATGAATCTTGGAGTCAGACAAAGGAGTGTTGGAAATGTTATTAATGGTGTTGTCTTGAATAGTTTTCTCATTTATAAAATGGTGACCTGGAAATTATATGGAAAAATACAGCATGGCAAATGCTGAGTATCCTATGAATATACTAGAATGCTGCCATTATTATTATTTCTGCCATCATCATTATTATTGTGTTTACTATTATAAGACTGTTTAAAATATTTTTTAATGTTTATTTTTGAGAGACAGAGAGAGAGCATGAGCAAGAGTATGAGTGGGGGAGGGGCAGAGCGAGTAAGGAACACAGAATCTGAAGCAGGCTCCAACTCTGAGCTGTCAACACAGAGCCCAATGCAGGACTTGAACTCATGAACTGTGAGATCAAGACCTGAGCTGAAGTTGGACACGTAACCCACTGAGCCACCCAGATGCCCCTTATTCTTGGACTTTTACTCATTGATTCCAAAAATATTGCACTAGGTCACATGATCTCCCTTATATCAAGGTCTGTAGCTGACAGGTTATTTTAGAATGAATGCTAGGAAAATCTTTTCTTTTCCTGAAGCAAAATACCTCTTTGCTGATAGAGATATGTATAGTATTGTGTTTCTATAGGAAACACAAACTGAATTTTAATTTTAGCTCACAGCTCTAGTGATAATACCAAAAATGACTAAAATTGCTTCTTTTAAAAAAATCCATAATTATAATTTTTCTAATTACATTTTTTTCTTTTTGTTATTATGACCTTTTGTAAATCACTTTAAATTCTTTTTGGAAAGACATTTGGTTTAATTAAATGAAAGTGTTTATAACATGATTAAAATTGAAGAGTATTGGCATAATTTATTCTTTGCTTTGTTTTGTGTAAAATTGATTTCATCTTTGCTCATGAATATCTTTCAAAAACAGTTTTTAAGATTATATTGCAAACTAATTATATCATACATTTTGGCCCTTTTGTTTCATCGAGGTTTGAACGCCATATTTTTATGACCCATTTAAAAGATTGAGAGAGAATTATGTGTCTTTATCTACATCAGATACAGACATTTGTGACACAAAGCTATGCATTATTCCATAATATTTAATTTTGGATTTTAGATAAATTATAATTTTCCTGAAGCAATTCAGTTCATTTATTGATTAAATAATTGAATGGACAGTACCCCATTCTGAGATGAAACATTAATTAAATCTGTATGGCTCTGTACTATCAAACCCATCTTTGTGTCTGAGTTCTGTTTAGAGATAATCGACCACAAATATGAATGCATGGAGTCTTTTGTTTTAACAAAAAGGTGCACCTGTTAAAACTTCAGATTCTGAGTCTAGATTCATGACCATGTCAGCACAATTGTTAAAACACTACCTAAATAAAGTATGTGATGAACAGCAGGTACACTGTCCCTTCATAACTGATTTACCAAGCACTCAGTACCTCCTATGCATTGAGCAATATGGTACAAAGATTATTAATATATTTTCCCTTCTCTCAAAGAATTCCCAGATTGGAAGGGAAGGAAATATGTATAGATGCATAGTTCCAGACAACATGACAAATACTAAAATTGATGTTTTCATGGATTTCAGTGGTGACATAGAGCAGGTGGTTCAGAAAAATGATTTGCAATAGATGATGGTTGAGTTGGTTCTTAAGTGATACTTGGAATTTTCCAGTCGGATAAAGTAGAAAATGCATGCTAAGGTGCAAAGATGGTGAGGTGATATCAACAGAACATATTCAGGAGACTGTAAATAACTTAAAATAGCAAATAGTCTGCAGCAGTTTGTATAGTAGTGGAACCCAAAGGATTGTGAAAAGACTGTGAAGGTTCAATCGCTGATCTATTAGGGTGCCCTCCTTGTCTGGATAATAATCACCAGCATTGGTTTACATATATACTATGATCAAGAGAAGTTTCAGTGACTTATTTATCTCTGAACCTTCAGCCAAGACAAATCATTATTCATTCATCTATTTATTTAACAAAACCAGTTATAGTACTAAGCCCAGGGGAGATAATGGTACACAAAACAAATAAGATCCATACCTTTGTTCTCTAGTAGTAAAGAAACAGGAACAGGTACTATACACATATAAAAATAGCCTCCTGAAGAAAATAATGCAGGCTAATGTGTTGGAGAGTGACTGGAGGTTGACTCTAGACTGAATAGTCACTGAAAGCCTCTCTGAGGAGATGACTTTTAAGCTGACACTTGAATCAGAGAAATGGCCAGCTATTCAAAGGCAGGTGGGAAGACTGTTCCAGATCCAGGGAAGAGCAAAAAGAAATTCCCAAGGTAGAATACAAGCTCAGCTTCTACAAATAATCACAAGAAGTTCGGTTTGACCAGAGCAAAAGAGCAGAGAGAGACCAAACAACCAATGTGGACTATCACTTCGTAGAGTGGGAGAATAAATTTAAATTTTATCATTAATGCAATGAGAAGTTACTGAATATTTAAGTAGGAAAGTAACATGACCCAATTTATGTTTTAAAAAGAATGGCCTACATGGAGAACGGCCTGTAATAGAACAAGACAGGAGGCAAGGAGACAACTGGGGAGGCTTTTGAACAATCCTGATCACCTTAGATTAAGATAGTAACAGAGGAGAAGGGGTGGGGTGGGGGGTTGACAAACTGAGTATATACATTGGACACTGAGAAATATGATTTGCTGTTGTCTTAGCTTTGCAAGAATGACGGAGAGGAAGGAAACAAAAATAACTTCGTGTAGATTTTCTGAAAGGGAGGACGGGACTTAAGGGACCCAACTTAAACAATAACAATAATAGTAGAAAACACTTAGATAAGTGCTTACTCTGTGCCAGACACTACTCTAAGCATAGTTACATGTATTAACTCATTTAGTTATTACAACTCTATGAGTCCAGTAGTACTCTTATTCCCATTTTACAGATAAGAATACTGAAGCAGAGAGATGTAGACTTGCTAAAAATCATACAGCCAGGCACAGTTTCACCTTAATACATTTGCATGATTAATCCCATCATCTCCTAGTCTTTTAGTCTTTTCTCATTGAAGCCCACCCTAACCATTCTACTTAAGACTATAACACTAGCCTCTCCACTGCACTCTCAGTTATATCCTGCTCTAAAGTAGCCACCTGGGTGGCTCAGTGAGTTAAGTGCCTGACTTGATCTCAGTTCAGGTCATGATCTCATGGTTTGTGAGATCAAGGCCCTCTCTGTGGGTGCTGTGCTGATAGCATCAAGCCTGCTTGGAATTCTCTCTCTCCCTCTCTCCCTGCCCCTCCCCCTCCTCTGCTCTGTTTCTCTCTCTCTAAATAGATAAATAAGGGTGAAGGGTTTGTCAGTTTTGTGCATTGTTGTATTCCAAGAACTTGAACAACCTTTGACACATAGTTAACATTCAATAGATGATTCCTGATTAAATAATGAGCAAGTGAATAAATGCCTGAAGTTGTAAAGCTGAGGTTTAAACCCTGGTGGCCTGCCTCCAGAGCCTCCATGCCTCCTCACTCTACTATGCCATAATCCCTCTCAGGAGGGGATGAAAAATGACTGTTGCTCCTCATTTGGCAGGAGGCCTATGTGCTGGACTGATCCAGATCCAAATTTATAAAGTGGAAGAGATGGTAGATAACTTGAGCTAGTCCTTACCTCGACTGCCTCCTTTCTTCCCCCTAAACTCCTCTTCTCCCTGAGCACCTGCCCCCTTCACTATTTTGCTTAACTAATCACAATGTGTCTTTATAATGTCAACCTAAATATCAGGTCCTCTGTAAAGAATGCTTTTAGGGGCACCTTGGTGGTTCAGTTGGTTAAGTGTCTGAGTCTGGATTTCAGCTCAGGTCATGATCTCACCCTCGTGAGATCAAGCCCTGTGTCGGGCTCCTAGCTAGGTGAGGAGCCTGCTGAAGATTCTCTCCCTCTCCCTTTCCATCTCTATGCCTCCCCAACAACTCTCTCTCTCTCTAAAGAAAACAGTAAAGGGCCGCCTGGGTGGCGCAGTCTGTTGAGCGTCCGACTTCAGCCAGGTCACGATCTCGCGGTCCGGGAGTTTGAGCCCCACGTCAGGCTCTGGGCTGATGGCTCGGAGCCTGGAGCCTGTTTCCGATTCTGTGTCTCCTTCTCTCTCTGCCCCTCCCCCGTGCATGCTCTGTCTCTCTCTGTCCCAAAAATAAATAAAAAACGTTGAAAGAAAATTAAAAAAAAAAAAAAGAAAACAGTAAAAAAGTAAAAACCAAAGGATGCTTTTATTCAGCCAAGACTGAGCTAGTTGCCCCTTCCGTGTTGCTCTTTGAACTCTGTGCTTTTCACCTTGTGAACTGACAGAGTATTTTAAGTGTCCACTGAACTGTGCTGTATTTACCTGAGGGCGTTTTCCCAGCACCTGGCATCTGATAGGTGCTCAAAAAATTGTGTAAGTTGACCTGAATGACTTTAGGAAGTCCCCCAAATATAGAACTTTATAAGTAGTTTGGGACCTATCTGTAAAGAGTTAATGCTAACCAGTTCAAACTGCTTAGGGGCTTTGTGAATCATTGTTACCAATAGTTCAGTTTGAATTATGTTATAATCAAGATGAGCTTCTGTTTGCCTTACCCATTCCCATATCACTCAAAGAAGCTAACTGAGAAAGCAAAGTTCAAATTCTAAAATCCTCTGAACCATTTAAAGTATATATTTTAGATTAAAATCCCTTTCTGATTGGCTGAAGCCACCGTAATTTGAGCCAATTGAATCTGAATTTAAACATGTCTGAGTTGTGATAATACTGGAAGGGCTGTTTACCATATACAAAAATTTAAGCAATATGGATTATTTGGTAAGGTAAAGAGAGTCTTTAGAAAGCAATTTATATTCTGTAGATTGGAGGAAATAAGACCTTGAAAAAAGATGTAATCACATTTTGTATTGATATTTTAGGAAAATTTGTAGTAGCAATATACGAGCACATAAACCCCACCAGTGAACTAATCTGAAATTTAAATCAAAATAACTTGTATTGGCCTATTCTAGTTTCTGATGATTCATTTTTTTTTTTCTGAGTCGTGGAAGAACAGCAATATAATCTCTTTTATGTAACTAGTTTAATTTTTCATAAGCAGCCCTAAGGTTAAAAAAAAAAAAAAGAACTTGAGAACATAATATGTAATTGAATCATCTTGGAACAAGAACAGCAGAAGGTAATGAAGATTTAGGTAGGGAATGGATTTCACACTGTTCTTCCTACTTTCCTTTGCGGTCACATCAGTGAATGAGATTTCTGTTTAGAAAAGTCAATAGGAATTTACAGTGAACCTTGGAGGAGGGCATTCTGATGTGACTAAGGAACTCTGAAGGCAATTGTTACTCAGTGTTGAGGCAGCTCCTTCCTACTGCTGGGGGAGGGAATAAAACAAAACTGAGTGATATGAGGACCCTGACTGACTAGGAACAGAGAAATCCTCACAGATTCTTTTTCTTTGTCAGTCAATTATTCCGGTCATTCATTCACCCACTTACTCATTCATTCAACAGTTTTCATGTGCCTCGCTGGGCCAACCTCTCTACAGAGCATGTGTAATTAAGAAAAAAGTAAAATACAACACCTAGTTCCCATGGATCTCACAATGTAGAGGGGGAAGCAAGCAAGAAAAGTAATCAGCAAAATGCACAGTGATAATTGCCATAAAAGAGAGGATGTCTGGCCTATGGAATTTAGGAAAGATTCCTGGAGGGGGAACTCCCTAGGCTACATCTTCGTGGAAAGTAGTAGAAATCTATGACAAAAAATAATAATAATAATAATAATAAGTCCAGGAGATAGTATCTACATAGCATTAGTATACATAAAGAGTTCTGTACTCTTTCAGGTAGGATTAGATTTGTTTATACGTAGCCGGAAAACATTAGATTAATAGGGATTTAAGTTAAAGAGATGCTTGTTTTTGTCATAAATATAGTTTCAGGACTGCTGGATTCCTTGAGGATCCAGGCTTCTTTTCTCACTTGCTTCTCTACTGTCCCTGGACATGACTCTCATTCTCTCAGTCTAAATTGGCATCTGTATTTAGACAGTAGGAATTTTTTTAAAAAAATAAAGAAATAGGGTTCAGAGGTACATGCTAACTCTCAGAGATATTCTGAGAAATCACCCCATCACCCTCTTACATCTCATTTCCCAAAACCTAGTGGCATCTAGCTGCAAAGGAGGCTGGGATCTGTAGTGTACGTTCCTTGAGGCTGTGTGTCAAGTGAAAATTCTATTATTATGGAAGCAGAGGAGATTGGATTTTGGGAGGAAAACAATACCTTTGGCTGTACGCAGAAAATAGTCAGATGTTCAAGAAATGCTGTTTATTTCCATGTGACTTAAACAGAGGTGGAGAGGGGGATGGGATGGAGAATGGTGTGATCGAAAGTCGGAGGCATGCCATGGGCCACACATGAAGAGTCCTCAACAAATTAACAATACATGTTTACTGTGCCCTTGAAAATATGTCAGTTATAATTTATGTGTACTGCCTTTTTTTCCATCTTTCAGATAACTCTTCGAGATACAATTATTTTTATTCCTATTTTAAAGTTAAGGTTATGAGGGTTTAAATACTAAGAAATTTTCCTACAATTTGCTGTTGTTAAGTTTAGAAGCTAAGCTGTGAATTTAGGTTGGTCTGATTCCTGTATAAGAGTGACAAGTAGCTTGGCTTGCTGGAGCTCAGATTTCACCTTATCCCCTTGGGCTCTGCATCTCCTACTTCTTTCTGTGGTCTCTTTCTGAGTGAGCTACCTGGATACACTTAGCACATCTTGGTCTGGTCAGAATCAAAGTGCCTGAGAGCAAGAGAGCAATAAACTAAGACTTAGCTGCTCACGGTGTGAACAAGGAAAGGAGTCAGTCTGCAAATTAAGTCTTGGCTTTTCACCTCACGTTTTCATTAAGTTTTAACTCTGTGTATAAAAAAGTTAATTATACGGTGCTTTAATCCGATATAAAAGGTCAACCAAGTCCTGCATTATGTAAGACGTTAAGGCAATTCTTGGAGTAGAAACCCATTTGAACGGTTGATCAAGGTAAATCATAAGTGTTTCGTGAAGCACTCTTCATAATAAGATTCAGTTATTTCCATTGAGAATGTCCAAGTCTGTGACTGGAGTACCTCACTTAGTGTAAGCAAAACTAATCTTACCAAGGACAAACTGTGATACTCACCTTTGTAGTTTATAGTTTTATTCTTGACAAAATTTATTTTCTATGTGTGTAGTTATAAACATATATATTCATTTTACACAAATTGCTGAACACAGAAGGGATGTGGATGAAGAAATTAATTTAAAAAAATCAGAAAACTTCCACCCAGAAAAACCTGCTGTGGCAATGCCAGTATATTTCCTTCTAATTTTACAACAATTTATGTTTATGCTTGTTTTTCATAGGTTGAAATCACACTATTTTACAATTTTATTGGCACATTTTAAATTTTTTTTTTCAACATTTATTTTGGCGACAGAGAGAGACAGAGCATGAACGGGGGAGGGGCAGAGAGAGAGGGAGACACAGAATCGGAAACAGGCTCCAGGCTCTGAGCCATCAGCCCAAAGCCCGACGCGGGGCTCAAACTCACGGACCGCGAGATCGTGACCTGGCTGAAGTCGGAGGCTTAATCTCGACTGCGCCACCCAGGCGCCCCTATTGGCACATTTTAAAAAGACTGCATTGTAGGGGCTCCTGGGTGGCTCAGGACTTCGGTTCAGGTCATGATCTCACAGTTTGTGGGTTTGAACCCCGCGTCGGGCTCTATGCTGACAGCTCAGAGCCTGGAGCCTGCTTCTGATTCTGTGTCTGTCTCCCTCACTGTTCCTCCCCTGCTTGTACTCTGTCTCTCTGTCTCTCTCTATCTCTCTCTCAAAAAAATAAATCAGCATTTAAAAATTTAAAAAAAGACTATTATACATGTTTTCCATGTCATTAAAAACTTTTATAAACAAAATTTAAATAATCACATGATGCCCCATCTTGTGAGGCTATGGTCATTTAATGAACCAATGATTAAGATACATGCAGAGCCAAACAATTTTGGTTAGAGTGGTAACTGATTTGGATGGACAATTGAGACCTGGTTCCACAGAACTTCAGTGTGCTTTGCCCTTTAGTGCTTGTATCCTCCCAAAGTAGAAATGTCCTTTTCTCAAGTCCATACTTCCTTCCCAAGTTTGAAATCCATCCATTATGATGGAACTTTGGCTAGAGGGTTTGCATAGGTAGTATTCTAACAATAGCAATGTGAAATCACTACCTCAAGGAGATATCTACACCCTCCGTGTTCACTATAGCATTATTTGTATTAGCCAAGACACAGAAACAACTTAAGTGTCTATAACAAATGAATGGATAAAGAAAATGTGAAATATATATAAAATTGAATGTCATTCAGCCATTAAAAAAAAAAAGAAATCTTGTCATTTGCAACAAGTGGATGAAACTTGAGGGCATTATGTTAAGTGCACTAAGTCAGAGAAAGAGAAATACTGCATGATCTCACTTTTATGTGGAATCTAAAGAAAAAGCCAAGCTCCTAGAAATACAGAGTAGACTGGGGTTTGCCAGGGGCTGGCATGCAGGCGAAATGTGGAGATGTTGATCAAAGGGTAAAGTTCAGTTACAAGGGGGTTGAGTTCTGGGATGTAATGTATAGCATGGTGACTGTAGTTAACAGTACTGTATTATATATTTGAAATTTACTAAGAGAATAGATCTTAAATGTCCTCACCACTCACACAAAAAATTGATACTCCACCCTCTAACAAAAGTAATCTGGGACCAGAGATGATGGTCTTGATCACTCATCAGTATAGGCCTACCTACCTTCCTTCTGTTTGATTCAGATGTAAGTCATTCATAGTTCTGAAAAGTATGCTTTGTTTTTATATCACCATGTCGTGGCACATGCTGTGTCCTCTGACGTGTCCACATGGCACTATTCATCCTTCAAAGTCAAATCCAATATCGGCTTCCTTTAGCTTTACCTCATCCATTCCTCTCCCTTCCTCTACCCCAACTGTAGGAAGACTCTGTCTCTTCTATACCTCTATTACTTGATTCATACCTCTGTTCTGTCACCAAAAGAATTCTCTTAATCCATGAGGTACTCTCCTCACTGGGCTAGACACTTCTGAGAACAGAGAGCTGAGCCCAGTGTCATTATTTTAGTCTCTTATGTCTGTCACCTAACTTGTCATGTTGCCATGTCACTTGTGTTGGGCACCTAGGGCGAACTGGGCCTCAGTTTCCTCATCTCTAAAGTAGGCATTATAATGCAGGTCTTTGATAGAAATGTTTTAAGAATGTATAGTGGTAGCATTTTTATCTTAAAGTGGGGATTCTCAGTAGAGTCTGAAAAGTCATCCTTGCCTGCGAGTTTCCTACAAGGCTGTGATTTGTAAAATTCTTGCCTTTCCCCCCAAATATATGACTAATTTAACTCTGGAGAGTTGCTCATATAAATACCAGGTTCAGAAGGATATTATAAGGGTAGGTGCATGTCAGTGAAGTAAAATAGATGAAATAGAATTTTAAAAGGTTAGAGCATTCCATCTACATTGTGACACACTCATTTGATTTTCAAATGAGACAACTCTCTTTTAAAAAGATTTCTGTCAATAAAACCCCTATTAATTCTTCCTAGTGGGAATTAGGGAGAGCTAATGAAATATGTTTGTAAATAACCTTGAAGATGATTAATAACTTTTACTTTTAGTGCTTCACGGTAACTTTAGAGCACGTTCTGATATTTAAAAAACTATCATTCCTGAGAGAAAAACAGACTTACAAAGAAGTATGGACCTCCTCGGGCCACAAAATGTGGTTCCTTCATTTCAAACATATGGTTTGTGTTTAAATTTCCCTCACTTTAAAATAAATGAAGGCAATGTAAATCAACATTTATTGAATGTCTGCATTGTACCAGCCATCATCAGTAAAGGAAAAGTAAATAGGATCCTGTATCTGCTCTCATGAACTTAAAACATTATACTGTTGGTGTCTTGTGCTAAGTGTTTTTATAGAAGAAAACACAGAGACAGAAAGAATATAGGGGATGGATTATTTATCTCTATCAGGATCAAGGGGTACGGGGTCCAACTTCCTAAAGAAAGAGTGGTTTGTCCTGGATTTTGCAAGAAAAATGTGAATCTCTAGGATTCTAGAAAGTGGGGTATACACACAGACTTCTTTGCAGCCCAAAACTTTCTGAGAACTAGAAGCAATCTGAAATTCCTGGATGTTGTAATTGACTATATGGGAATAAAGGCATTGAGGCTGGGGAAGGTTTGTCTGGAATAAGGGCCTGAGAATTATAAAATATCATGCTACAGATTTGGGCATTATACCATGGATAATGGTGATATGTTTAAGGAGGGAGGGGCTTGAACAGCTCTGTGTTCTATAAAGCTGTTTCAGTCAACTTAGGCTAAATTATGTAGTGATAAAATTTGAATCACTTAATATTTTGAAATCTCCAGCTTATATCATATGTTCATTATGGGTTACATGTAACCCCATTCTATGCCATCCTTTCTCTGGGACCCAAACTGACAAAGTGGCGTCCTCTGGGGCCCTGGTAGTTTGGTGACAGAGAGGAAAAAAGGGACATTGAAAACCATGAGCTTGTACACAGAGTTTCTCTGGGAAATGATGTATGTTACATTCACTCTCATTTTCTTGGCAAAGTAAATCACATGGCCACTCGTAGGTACATGAGAGCATGCACATAATCCTTCCTCAGGAAAAATGACCGTCGGGGCAGGGAGACTGCAAATACTTTGAGCAATGATTCAGTCTACTACAGAAGATGGTATTTGGGCATATTTCAGATATGAGGAAACCTAGCTAATAAATAATTAGGAGATAAACTAGAATAAATTAGAGACAGCTCCGAATTGACATTATGTTGTAAATTATAGTTTTAATATTTTCAAGTATATCCAGAAGCATAAAACAAGCAAATACAAT
This sequence comes from Herpailurus yagouaroundi, assembly GCF_014898765.1. NCBI lineage: Eukaryota > Metazoa > Chordata > Mammalia > Carnivora > Felidae > Herpailurus > Herpailurus yagouaroundi. The sequence goes on along the minus strand of NW_024412411.1, from coordinate 10,204,676 downwards.
ATGGAACGGCTAGATTTGCTTGATGAGAGATACTAATTTGTGATTGTTATATTATTATCGCTGATAATCATAATTCAGTCTGTGCTGAGTGTGAGAATCTTTCCTTTACATTGCAGGTGCAAGGCACACAAAGTCACCAGCATTATCCTCATTTGACACAGTAGTAAGTTGATACTTAGTTAAGCCCACTATGTTGTCCCAAGTTACAGTTACAAAGTAACAGACTCACCTGAAGTCAAACATAAAGTGCTTTGCCCTCAAAACTAATATTAATAGGTTAGTGGGCAAAATAAACTTCCACCTGAGGAATTTAATCACCACAGGGACAATCTTATCCATATGGAAAACTTGCTCACATCTCTTTTTCTAGGATAATTTAAAGATAAATATGAGCATTTCTCAATTATACTTATCATAAATCCTGAATCAGTGACCTTGAAGTTAATGATTTAAACATGCAGTACTCTGAAAATGGGAACTCCTACTTCAACTGCCTAAGTATTTTAAGATCAGCTATGAAATTATATTTTACCAACCAATGAAGATTTCAAATATGCATTCATTGTAAAATAATCCAGCCAGTTCCTGAATACAGCACTGCACTCTTCTTTGTGCTTTTATAGGTTTTATTAGAAAGCACTAGCTTTTCTCTGCCTGGAATCAGCATTTTTGTCACATCTGTGGTCCATGTGCTTTGCCAGAAAATATTCTGTTAAAATGAATTTAAACATTTCAGCATCCACTTTACCTAATAAAATAAATCTGCAAATGTTGTCGTTGCTTTATACAAATGTATATTTTTAAAAGTAAGAGGAGAAAAGCAGTAACAGTAGCTCTTATGAGAAGCCTTACAGACCCCAGTTCCTCATTTTCTGACATCTGACTGAAAAAGCAGCCCATTGAAGGCAAACAGTGTGACGTAGTAGAGAAGGCACAGTGTTTCAGAGCCTAGTGATGGGCATTTATATTCTGGATCTACTTCAAAGTTACTTGGATGGAACAAACAGACTCCCTGGGTTGCAACAACTCTGTATGTAAAAGAAGAATCAGGTGATTCCATTTCTCTCTTACAGTTCTCATATTCTGTTAGTTTAACCAAACAGAATGTATTTATTCATACAATGCCCAACGCACATATCCAATTCATTTTTGATAAGTGGTTTCTCAGAGTCCAGTCCTATGCAGATTCCGATAATAAAGCCAAATAAGACACGATCAGTCACAGACCTGCCCTCAAAGACCTCACAGAGCAGTGCAGGGAGGCAACACTCTCAGAACTGTGCAAATGCCACCCTAGGGTGTACGTGGGGAGGACAGCGAGGGACACAGAGAGGGCCAAACATCAATTGCAAAAGCTGTTATTGTACAAATGGTTCTCTTTGATGCACCATCTTTGTCCTGAGTCTGTGCCTATTTTATCTAAACATTCCCCATCACTTCTCACTATTCCTGCATGCTTTGCACATAACATCATCTCACTAACAATCCCACTTAGATACGAGGAAACTGAGTTGCCCAAATCCTCATGAATGTAAAGTAGGAAAGTAGCCTCTGAGGCTCATTATCTGACCCCAAAGACAATGCCTTTATCAACCCCAGGCAAGCTAGTGAGTGTGTGCATTTTGAACACGTCATGAATTATTTTTTCTCTGCATCATTGTGTCCCTTGTATAATTTCTAAAGAATTAATTGCAGTTTTGCTAGTGACTGATGAGATTGGCAACTGTCTTTTTTTTGTGTGTGTGTGAGATTAAGTCTCCTGCTTGCTAAGGACTTGCCTCCCTTCAGCTTTGATGAAGGCCTTGATTGGAAGAAAGAGGTATTGATAATCCTCAGTGGTGCTATGAGGGAGGTTTGGTGGAAGCATTTTGCTTTCGCATTCAGACACTGAAAAAAGTGTTCAGAATAGAAACAACTGGTTCCCTTTTGGCATTTTCACTCCCGGATTAACTTTGCCAAGATGACGCTCTTCAACCTCCCTTCCAGGCCACTTAACAAAAACCCCTTCAAGTGCACAAGAAAATGATTCCTTGAGAGGTCCGAGGAAAAGACTGGGGAAAAAAGCAAAAAAAAACAAAAACAAAAACAAAAAAAAAACAAAAAAAAACCCCACAAAAAACAAAAAAACCTTGGTTGAGTGTTACAAGAGGCCTATCCCAGGAGCCTTCTTCAGATTCACTAGCTGAACTACTTGGAACATGAAGCTGCATCTGTAGGGTCTGTGGTCAGGTGGAAATGTAATAAAATGTAAAGAAATATACAAATTCAGCCCTCCAAAACCCGTTTCAGCAGCTCACAAAAATTCTCAAAGGTCCTTGTAACTTAGTTACTTCAGACAGACATGGGCAATCTTTTTCATTTCTTTTTAATGCTTCTCGGTTTCTGTGTCAAGGACTTTTGATGAGGAGGAGGCAAGGGGGTTTCACCATAAGCTTCTCAGACTCCAGATCCCTGCCGTGCTGATGTATATACATTGGGAGAGTAGGGAATGAAGGGCTTCCCTCCTACCATGTTTAGTCACTGCCCTGTGAGCCCACGGGACCACACATAAAGGCTCTAAAACACAGCAGATTCAAGTATGAAGTGCTTATAAGATGGGCCAAAGCTTGTTTTTTTTAGTGCTCCTAAAGTGAAAGCTTCACTTAGCCCTTTTATAGGCAAATAACTCCATACTTTTTCTCCTAAACTAAAAGACATGTAAGATCAATAATAATATTGGAACATATATCTGAAAAAAGTTCACATCTACAGTTTTATAGTGCTTACTATACAGTTGACAAAGTATTACAGACTTTATAAACATAGTTACCACTAAACCCTGAGTGTTAGCTAATATATTTCCCATTTTTTGCTTTTTTGGTTTTAATTTTCATATAAGATAATTGAATTTAAAAAGGATAGTTACAGGGGCACCTAGGTGGCTCAGTTGGTCAAGTGTCCAAATTCAGCTCAGATTATGATCTCACCACTTGTGAGTTCGAGCCTCGTGTTAGGCTCTGTGCTGATAGCTCAGAGCCTAGAGACTGCTTTGGATTCTCTGTCTCCCTCTCTCTCTCCCCCAACTCCACTCACACTCTGTGTGTCTTTCTCTTAAAAATAAAAATAAACATTAAAATTAAAAAAAAAATAGTTACCTAACTTTTCTAGGGTCAAACAAGTAGAAAATGTCAGAGTTTGAAATTGGTTTTCCAACTAAAACCTATTTTGTTATCCTATATGTCTGCTTTGGTCCAGATAGTGACTATCACATACCTCAAAGCCCGTTTAAAGAGTGACCATTAAAGACCAACCTCTTCAGTGCAAAGCAAAACCATAATGAGGGACTCCTGGGAAAGTTAGTCAGTTAAGTGTCTGACTCTTAATTCAGCTTATTTCGTGATTTCACAGTTCATGAGATCGAGCCCCACTTTGGCCTCCATGATGACAGCACAGAGCCTGATTAGGATTCTCTCTGTCCTCTCTCTCTCTGTCCCCCCCCCCCAAAAATAAATAAATAATCATTTAAAAAACCACAGTGATGGGGTGCCTGGGTGGATTAGTCAGTTGAGCGTCTGACTTCGGCTCAGGTCATGATCTCATGCTCGTGAGTTCAAGCCCTGTGTAGGGCTCTGTGCTGACAGCTCAGAGCCTGGAGCCTGCTTCCAATTCTGTGTCTCCCTCTCTCTCTGCCCTTAATCCACTCACATTCTGCCTCTGTCTCCCTCAAAAATAAATAAACATTAAAAAAATTAAAAAAGAACACAATGAGATACCACCACATACCTGTCAGAATGGCTAAAATCAAAAACACAAGAAATAACAAGTGTTACCTAGGATGTGGAGAAAAAGGAACGCTTTTGCACTCTTGCTGGTATTTCAAACTGGTACAGCCACTGTGGAAAAGAGTAGGGAGTTTCCTCAAAAAGTTGAATATAGAACTACCTTACGATTCAGTGATTGCACTATTTCGTATTTATCCAAAAAATACAAAAGTGCGAAATCAAAGGGATACATGCACCCCTATGTGTATTGCAGCAGTATTTATAATAGCTAAGATATGGAAGTGATCCAAGTGTCCATCCATACTGGACTGGATAAGGAATATATGGAATATATAAAATGGAATATTACTCAGCCAAAAACAAGAATGAGATCTTGCCGTTTGCCACAGCATGGATGGACCCAGAGGGTTTACTGTTGAATGAAATAAATCAGAGAAAGACAAATACCATATGATTTCACTCATATGTGGAACTTATAAAGCAAAACAAATGAACAAAGAAAATAAGAGACAAACAACAGCAAAGCAAAACAAACAAACAAGCAAATGAAAATGGACTCATATACAGAGAACAAACTGGTAGTTGCCATAGGGGTGTTGGGTAGGGGATGGGTGAAATTGGTGAAAGGGATTAAGAATACACATATGTTGATGAGCACTGTGTAATATACGGAATTGTCGAATCATTATATTGTACATCAGAAACTAATGTAACACTGTATGTTAATTATATATCAATAAAAATAAAAAATTATGAAAAAAATAAAGACCAGCCCATTCACTTAATGGGTAGAGGAAGAAAAGCCCAGAAATAATAAGAGGCTTGATGGAAAGAGCACTGAGTATGCTGTCAGCCATCTTGGGCTCCACTTCTTGCTCTAACATTTCTTGTGGTCCAGAAAATGCTACTTAGTGAGTCTAGATCTCCATTTCTTTTCTGTGAGGGAGGGTATGAGGGAAACAGTATACCTCACAGTACCTTCATCCCACACAGTTTCAGATTTAGTCCCTTTCGTCTTCTGTACTTGCCCCCAAATATAACTTAACTGTAAGTAGACTTCACTACAAAAGCTTCCATTCGGGGTCTTAATATTTTTTGTGTGTGTACAGGGAGAATTTGATTCTCATCATTCAAAGCCATTTGAGATGAAGGTTGTGCTTTCACAGTTTCCCCAGTGTCAAACCCTTACTTATGTTTTTCCCTCAGTGGAAGGAGGATTGATATTTGAACTACTATAAAATAAATGTGACACTATGTTAAATTTTTTTAAATACACAATCTAATGTCACTCAGCCTTCATAATTGGTATGAAATGAGGTAACATCAGCCCAAACAGAAAGATAAGAAAGCTAAAGTTCAAGGTATTATAATGGTATTAAATTTGCACAATTTCTAAAGTAACAAAAATGGAATTCAGACTCAGTGTTTTTGATTTTCAAACCATGTTCTTCCCGCTGCTCCCAACTGTTTTAGGCCCAAGTGCTTACCTTAATGCAGTCGGGAGGAAAATGGAAAGCTGAGTGACCACAGGTGTCCCCAGTGGATCACGATGGTCTCCATTTGATAACAATCCCGTTAGAGACATCTTTGCATAATTTCCCAGAGTTAAAGTGCTTCTGTAATGTTCCCATTTTGCTCTCCTCCTTCTATTCCATAGGGATCAGGAAGACAGCGCAGTCAGAGAAGTCTTACTCCATTTTCTTGGCAAGTGAGATCAACATTCTTGTGTGCCATGCTCCTTTTATGGACAGTAAAATGTAACTTATTTTAAATACTGCATGTGACTCCCATTAAAAAACAACTCTGTTTTACTAAAACAGTCTTAACTTAAACATGTACCTTTCCATATCCATAAATTGTCTCTTTATTACTATAAAATGGGAATAGTGCTAATATACAACTCGCTGTGTAGTAAATCATCCATCCATCCTTTCACTAAGAACGTTTTGTTTATCATGCAGCAATCTGTTGTCCAGGACTGTCACATTCTGACTGTGGAAGCACTTGGCCAAAGTTTATACAAATACATGTTGCCTATTTGAATCTGAACACCGTATAAGTCTTTTCTTGTAGTAGAGTACAGTGACTTTTGGCAAAAAAGTTAAGCATACATGATCTCTGTTATCTTGATATTTTCATTAAAAGCAATATACATAATGAAAGTAATTTACAAGTTAAAGCCTCAAAATATTGAAAAGGAACACAAGTGAGTGGTAGAGAATATAAATAATTGTTTAAATTGTATGGGTGTGCATTGTGAAATGTAATTAGCAAATTTTCAAAGGGTCTGACAGCACATAAATGGATTCGCTAAAATATACAAATAATGAGAATTGTTAATTTTTTTAATTTCATGAACTTAAAATATATATGTGTGCATGTATATATACATACTTTTTTATTTTAATTCCAGTGTATTTGACATACAGTTTTATATTAGTTTCAGGTATACAATAGTGATTCAACAATTCTATACATCATTCAGTGCCTGTCAAGATAAGTGTACTTTTAATCTCCTTCACCTATTTCACCCACTCCACAACCACCTTCCCTTTGGTAACCATCAGTTTGTTCCGGATAGTTAGGAGTTTGTTTTTGATTTTTCCCTCTTTCTCTACATTAATTTGTTTTGTGTCTTAAATTCCACATATATAGGGTGTTTATCTTTCTCTGACTGGTTAATTTGCTGAGCATTATACTCTGTAGATCCATCAATATTGTTGCAAATGGAAAAATTTCATTCTTTTTTTATGGCTGAATAATATCCCATCATATATATGTATCTTCTTTGTGCATCTAGCAATGAACACTTGGGCTGCTTACATAATCTGATTATTGTAAATAATGCTGTTATAAACATAGGGGTGCATATATCCCTTCAATTTAGTGCTTTTGTATTCTTTTTTTTAAAATTTATTTTTAACATTTATTTATTTTTTAGAGAGAAACAGAGAGTAAGCAGGGGAGGGACAGAGAGAGAGGGAGACACAGAATCCAAAACAGGCTCCAGGCTCTGAGCTATCAGCACAGAGTCTGATGCAGGACTCAAACTCATGAACCATGAGATGGTGACCAGAGCTGAAGTCGAACGTTTAACCTATGAGCCACCCAGGAACCCCAGTGCTTTTATATTCTTTGGGTGAATACCCAATAGCACAATTCTTGAATGGTAGGGTATTTCTATTTTTATTTTTTTGAGAAACCTCCATTCTGTCTTCCACAGTCACTGTACCAGTTTGCTTTCCCACCAACAGTGCGTGAGTATATGAGTGTTCCTTTTCCCCACATCCTTGTTGACACTTGTTGTTTCTTCAGTTCTTGATTTTAGCCATTCTGACAGGTGTGAGGTGATATCTCATTGTGATTTGGATTTTCATTTCTCTGATGATGAGTGATGTTGAATATCTTTTTCATGTGTCTGTTGCCCATCTGTATGTTGCCCTTGAAGAAATGTTTATTCATATCTTCTGTCCATTTATTTGAATTATTTGAGATTTTGGGGGGTTTGAGTTATGTAAGTTCTTTATGTATTTTGGAAACCCTTTATCTGATACATCATTTGCAAATACTTTCTCCCATTCAATAGGTTGTCTCTTAGTTTTTTTGGTTGTTTCTTTTCCTGTGCAGAAGCTTTTAATTTGGATGTAATCCCAATAGTTTTTTTTTTTTTTTTTTTTGCTTGTGTTTCCCTTGCCTCAGGAGCCATATCTAGTAAGATGTTCCTATGATCAGTGTCAGAAGAATTACTGCTTATGCTGTCTTAGGATTTTTATGGTTTCAGGTCTCACATTTAGGTCCTTAAAACATTTTGGGTTTATTTTTGTGTATAGCCTAAGAAAGTAGTCTGGTTTCATTATTTGACATGTAGCTGACCAGTTTTCCCAGCACCATTTTTTGAAGAGACTGTCTTTTCCCCATTGCATAGCCTTACCTCCTGTATCAAAGATTAATTGACCATATAATCATGAATTTATTTCTCAGCTCTCCATTCTGTTCTATTGATCTATGTGTCTATTTTTGTGTCACTACCATATTGTTTTAACTACTACATCTTTGTAGTATAACATGAGGTCTGGAATTAGGATAACTCCAGTTTTCTTTTTCTTTTTCAAGGTTGCTTTGGGTATTCAGAGTCTTTGTGGTTCCATACAAATTTTAGGATAGTTTGTTTTAGTTCTGTGAAAAATTCTGTTGGTATTTTGGTAAGGATTGGATTACATGTGTAGATTGCTTTGGATAGTATAGAAATTTTAACAATTTTTGTTCTTCAAATTCATGAGCGTGGAATATCTTTACATTTCTTCATGTCATTTTCAATTTCTTTCATCAGTGTTTTACAGTTTTCAGATATAGGCCTTTCACCTCATTGGTTTTTCCTAGGAATTTAATTTTTTTTTTAATTTTTTTTTCAACGTTTTTATTTATTTTTGGGACAGAGAGAGACAGAGTATGAACGGGGGAGGGGCAGAGAGAGAGGGAGACACAGAATCGGAAACAGGCTCCAGGCTCCGAGCCATCAGCCCAGAGCCTGACGCGGGGCTCGAACTCACGGACCGCGAGATCGTGACCTGGCTGAAGTCGGACGCTTAACCGACTACGCCACCCAGGCGCCCCCCTAGGAATTTTATTTTTGATGAAATTGTAAATCAGCTTGTTTTCTTAATTTTTTTTTCTACTACTTCATTATTAGTGTACGGAAATGCAACAGATTTCTGTACATTGATTTTATATCCTACTACCTTACTAAATTCATTTATCAGTTCTAGTAGTTTTCTGGTGGAGTCTTTAGGATTTTCCATATATATATCATGTCATCTGCAAATAGTGAAAGTTTTACTTCTCCCTTACCGATTTGGACGCTTTTTATTTCTTTTTGTTGTCTGATTACCATGGCTAGGACTTCCAATACTATGTTGAATAAAAGTGGTGAGAGTGGACAGCCTTGTCTTGTTCTTGACCTTACAGGAAATGCTCTCAATTTGTCCCCAGTGAGTATGACATTAGCTGATTTTATTTATTAATTTGTTTGTTTGTTTGTTTATTTGTTTACTTATATTTTTTGCCAAGTCTGCTAATGTTTAAAATTCCAGGCTTTTAGTACTGCCAGTTTTAGGAACTCAGGAAATTAAACCCCTCCAGGTTTCAAAGCCAAATGTTGTAGGGATTCATCTTTGCTCTTTGCGCTTCCCAGTGTGATAGTCTGTTTCTTGCCCTTCTCTGTACCCCTGGCTCCCTCTCTACCATGGATGGCTTCAGTCCATTTAGGTTCCCACTGTACTTCTACCCTTCCTACCCTCTTGGGTGTGGCCTCTCCTCTATCCTTAGTTGTGGAGCTTGCTCTGCCAATCTTTAGGTCATTTTGGGGATTATATATGCTGATGTGAATGTTATATAGTTTTATCTTTCGGATGAAGTGGGCCTAGAGTCCTCTTATTCTGCTATATCCCAGCCTCAATAATAAGAAACAATAAGAAATCTTTTTAAAAAGGCATCAGGAAATCTCATGCCAACACAAGAATGACCTTAGTATGGCAAATGTAGTCATCTTTCCAGTAGAAAAAATATTTTTACTTTAATATTAATAGAGGTTTCCACAAAAGACTTTAATAGGGGCTCATTTATAGTTAACTTAGGTAAATATTTATTAATATTAACTACAAATAATTTAATCTTCTTGACAAGCTATTTTTAAATTTTTTCTAATGAATGTAATATACTGTCACAGTTCTAAACACTTATTAAAACTGTGTATGCCCTGGGTGGTACTTACCTATTAATAGTCCCAGCAATTTGTTTTGGGCACCTCCAAATGTCAGCATCTGTGTGTGTGTGTGTGTGTGTGTGTGTGTGTGTGTGTGTGTGTTGCTATGGTCAGTTTATACTGAAGGAAATCTTGCAGTCTCCTTTCTGGGATGTCTGAACCCTGGTTGCCAGGTTGCTGTGAGTTGAGACATGGATGGGGATAATGGCAGGCTCACTACCCGAGTCTCATTGTCTTCTGCATGTGACCTCACTCCCATCTTAGCTGAGACTCAGTTCTCAGATACTCCGACCACAAGCCTCAGCCCTGAAAAACCTTGTGAATAAGCTATAATAATTAAATGTTAATATAATAAAATGTAACATTTATTTAGCAATGATAACATCAGGCACTTTGCTGGACACTTCACAGAGAGTATTGGGCACAACCCTGGTGGTGACCCTGCCATGACATTGTTATCTTCTTTTTCTGGAGGAGGATGCAGAGGTTAGTAAGGTTAACCAATTTGTTCCAAATCGTACAGTTTATAAATGGTAGATCCGGCAACTGTTCTTAAGCCTATATAACTCTGAAGCCCATGCTTTCTACCTGCAAGATGAGTATAAAAAAGCAGAAAAATGTGTGCAGATTTTTTTAATTGTGCATGGTGATCGTAAGTCCAGATGATAATGCATGATTTTATGATCAAAAGTACCTGGATACTCATTATCTGTGAACTTATTCCATGCCCAAATTTACCACCATAAGCCCCACTTAACATCCACCGTCTTTGCAAAATCACGTACAGCTGTGAGATAACATACAATGAATGGAAATTTAGAGAAGCTCTTTTTATGACAGTTGTAAAGAAACTGAAGATTGGAAGGATGATGTGAATTGAACAAAACAGATGAGGGATACCATCCCTGCATGAGTGGGGACACAGCTTTTTTTTTTCATTGGTTGGTTGGCTGTATTATCATATTGGTTGGCTGCCCATGTCACACATGAGCTTGTGAGCCAGCCAGAAAAGTGCTGTCTGTGAGGTCAGCTGTTAATAGTCCTAACTAATGTGACGGACAAAAGGACCTTGACTTTGAAAATTACCTTCCTCTACTCAGGAAATAGGCATTATAAATCATATGTATGTTCAGAGACAAAGTATCTTTTAAAAGCAAACATGCCCACTAATAGCAAAACTCAAATTTTAATCTTAAGTAAGTTTAGGAAGATTTGAGTAAGACTTCTATTTTTAAACATGTGATGACAAAGTAATGCTGTTAAGGAATTATTTTAGAGAAAAATCATGAAAAGGGAATACTGTAAATTAAATAACAAATCTTTGGTTTCTGATGAAACTGGGTTAGGATCTTGGCTTTGTCACTTTTTAGTTTTGTTATTTTGTTTTATTTACATACTGCCTGAGCCTCAGTTTTCTCTCTATAAAGTAAATATAATAATATTTAGGTACTGTGAGTATTAAATTAGATAATATAAGGAAGATACCCAGCACAGCACCTAGGAAATAGGAGGTCATCAGTAATAGAAGTTGCTACTCCAAACAAATAGAAATAAAAGATATATCCATAATATTTTCCATAGTTTTCCACTCTCAACACACTGACATACCTTCTTCAGTCTGTTATATTTGTATTTTACATTGCTAAACGAATTCTGGAAATTCCATTTATATTTTGCTTTTTCAATATAATCATATGATCATTTTGATTTTTTTTTATTGGGGTGAAATTCACATAACATAAATTTAACCCATTTTAAAGTGAACAATTCAGGAACATTAAATACATTCACAATTCAACTACCATCGCTGTCTACCTCCAAAAATTTTCCTCATCCCAAAAGGGAACCCTGTACCCATTAAGCAGTTATTTTACTTACCTTCCCTCTCCCCAGCCTCTGGCAACCAGCCACCAACCTGCTCTCTGTCTCTATGAATTTACCTATTCTAGACATTTGTTTTATAAATGAAATCACAATATGCAACCTTTTCTTACTGGCTTCCTTCACTCAGCATAATGTTGTTAAGGTTCATCCAAATCGTAGCAGGTGTCAGTAGTTCATTCCTTTTCACAGCTGAATCATACATGGTATGTATACACTACCCTTTGTTTATCCACCCATTTGTTTATAGACATTTGGGTGTTTTTCACCTTATGGCTACGGTTCATAGTGTTGCTGTAAACATGCACATCCATGTATTTGTTTGAGTGCTTGATTTCAGTTCCTCTGGAGTGAAAATTAAGAGTGGAGTTGCTGGGTTGTATTGTAATTTCACACTTAACTTTTTGAGGAACAGCCAAACTGTCTTCCGTAGGGGCGGAACTATTTTGCATTCCTGCCAGCAATGTAGGGATGTTGTAGTTTCTCCACATTCTCACCAATACTTGTGATTTTCTGATTTTTTAAAATTATATACATTCTAGTGAATGTGAATTGTTATCTTGTGGTTTTGATTTGCATTTTCCTAATCACTGATGATATTGAAATTGTTTTATGCACTTATTGACCATTTGTATATCTTATTTGGAGAAATGTCTATTCAAGTTCTTTTCCCATTTTGAATTTGTAACTTTTTTCTGTTGGATTGTAAGAGTTATTTACATATTCTGGATACTAGATGCTTCACAGATATATAATTTTCAAATATTTTCTCCTGTTCTGCAGGTTGTCTTTTTACTTTCTTAATAATGTTCGTTAATTTTAAATATTTTTTCATATCATCTTCAAATAAGACTTCTGAATTTTAATGCATTTATGACATACAAAAAGTAGGCATGAGAAAGTTTTATAGACAAACATGAAATACTGGGGATACAACCAGAGAGAGATAATTAAATTAAATATAGTGAATCTATATTCAACATGACATAGTGGTCTGATACCTATTAGACTGCCAAAGTAAATTGCTGTATTCAATAATATCAACTCTGGATTTTTGAAATAAAGTTTTATTTTTTATTTTATGAAAAAAGGTGGAAAATTCACTTTTTATTTATTTCCAGTCAGTAATCCACTCTTGTCCTTTTCCCACCTTATGTCAACATAGTGTTGCAGTTGGCTTACTGGTAATAAACTGGTACTTCGCATTCAGTGTATGTTTGTGGAATAGTTATGAACATGTGCACAGATAAACTTTCATTAATACTGTAGCATTTCTCTTTGTATACACCAGTGTAAGAACTGTACTTAATTAGAAACCTGCCCAAGCATTTCTTCAAAGACATTCTACAATTTGAACTTTGTTTAAAAAAATTTTTTTAGCCTTTATTTACTTTTGAGAGAGAGACAGCATGTGAGCAGGGGAAGAGCAGAGACAGAGAGGGAGACACAGAATCTGAAGCAGGCTCCAGGCTCTGAGCTGTCAGCACAGAGCCTGATGTGGGGCTCAAACTCACGAATTGTGAGATCGTGACCTGAGCCAAAGTCAGATGCTCAACCGACTGAGCCACCCAGGTGCCCCTACAATTTGAACTTTTTAATGACAGGCCCCTGTCTTTCTCAAATTAGAAATGTCTTTCGTAATGCTATTACTTAACTTTAAAATAAATGTATTCAGACATGTGTTTCATTTTATATACTACCAACATGTAACTTCCACCTGAAAAGAAGAGGTAACTTTTATGATTAGGTTAATATTTATTTTGCAGGGAAAGCCAGGATAAGAAAATCTTACCGTTAACGAATTTACAGTTCGTTAATTTAACTAATATTTATTAAGCCCCCAGTGCATGCCAGGAACCATGTTATATTATGAGAACTTGAGTGAAATAACCATGATATGACCTCAAATAATTTACATAAATGCAGTTAATTACAGTATCATCACCTCATTTCTACACATTCTAGTGGAAACACAGGGAAACATATCCCTAAAACTGCTGTGAAAGTCAGGAACTATTTCACAGATGATGTAGCTTAAATGCAGCCTCAAGAATAAATTGCAGGTTTACCAGATGAATACGTTTAGAATTGAGGTGGAGGATGTCCAAGGCAGAGGTAACAACATGCACAGTGATTCAAGGAAGTGTGAGAGAGAATTTATGAGAGGGAACTTGGTAGTAGTACAACATGAAATGAAAGACATAGGAGAAAAAGATGAGGCTGGTTTGGTGGGACAGATCAGTATAACTTTTTAAGGTTAGGGAACAGAATAAATTGAGGCTCAGAGGCAAAGAATCTGATTTAGGAAAAATAAGAAAATTTGTAAGGATTGCAAAGGCACTCCCAGTGCAAAATCTATGTTCTTTTTCATCCTGATTCAATGACCTGTGAACAACACAATCATTCTGGCTTGCCAACCTGGATCTGTGTTTCCTAAGTTGAGTATTATTATGTACTGATTATGAAGGAGAACAACTTCATTTGACCTTTGCTTCAGAATGTGTTTTTATAACTCTTGATTCAGTTCTGCCCAATGCAGCAAACCTTTTTTTAATACCTTGCGTGCAGCAGGCATGGAGTTAGGCAAGAAGGAAAGTTTCTTTCCACAATGAAATCTTCCTATTGTACAGAAATGGAATCTTAAATGAATATTTTACATAAGGTGCATGGTGAGATAATGAAAGCCATTATTATCTTTGCTGGGTTGCAGAGAAGATGATGCTTGAGTTGGATGTAGAAGAATATTTTCTAAGTTCTTTTTTTCTTAAATATAATTTATTGTCAAGTTAGCTAACACAGTGTATATAGCGTGCTTTTGGTTTGGGGGGTAGATTCCTGGGATTCATCGCTTACATAGAACACCCAGTGCTCACTCATCCCAACAGGTGCCCTCCTCAATGCCCATCATCTATTTTCCCCTCTGCCCTGCTTCCCGAGTCAACCTTCCGTTTTTTCTCTGTATTTAAGAGTCTCTTATGGGTTTGCCTCCCTCTCTGTTTGAAACTATTTTTTTTCCCTTCCCTTCCCCCATGTTAAGTTTCTCAAGTTCTACATAGGAGAGACAATCTATGAAGAAAGAACAAGGACGTCCATAAATAAATATATGGAACAATGCATTTATTAAAAGGGCTGTAATAAGAACTTGGGTGCTAGGGAGTGAGTGATGGGACTTGAGGATAAAAAGGCCTCTGTTGGCGGATAATGGAAATCCACAGGAAAGAGATTCAGAAAACCAAGTAATTTCACCCAGGTTCCATTACTACAAAGGCATGTAAGCAAGATTTAAATCCAGATTAATTTGACTGTAGAATTGGGATTTAAACCATGTGAATTTCTCATATGATGTAATATTAAAAATGGTGCAATGTCCTAATGTAAGTTCCAACATATAGATATAATTTTGAAATCCAAGTTATCAATCATGCATAAGCAGTATTCCCCCTGGATATTAACTCAGATACGCAAAACTAAATGGAATTTAGCTCCAAAACTAAAAGAAAAAAAAACTAATTGAATTAAAGGGAGATAATTGAGCAATAATAGTTGGAGACTTTAATACCTCACTGTAATAGTTGATAGAAAAGCTAAGAACAGGATCCATAAGGAAACAGAAACGCAAAAAAAACACTATAAAAACAACTAGACCTAAGAGACATCTATAACAACTTTCACCCAAGAACAGTGGAATGTACATTTTTTTCCTAGTGCACATGGAACATTTTTCCAGGATAGACTATCTAGGACATAAAACAAGCCTCGATAAATTTAAAAGGTTTAAAATCATTCTAAGTATGCTCTGCAGCTGCAAATAGATAAAACTTGAAACCGATAATAGAAATAAATTTGTTAAATCGACAAATATGAGACACTTAAACAGCACACATCTAAACAACCAATGAGTCAAAGAAGAAATTACAAGTCAAATTAGAGAGTATTTTAAGATGAATAAAAATGAAGACACAAAATAACAAAGCCTATGACATGAACCTAAAGCAGGGCCTAGAGGGAAATTTACAGCTGTAAATGTCTGAAAAAACAGATCTCAAATCAATAACCTAATTTTTCCTTAAGACTCTGGAGAAAACAAAGACAAAACTGAAAATAAGCAGAAGGAAGGAAATAATAAAGATGAGAGTGTAAATTAATGAGATAGAGAAAAGAAAACTATAGCAAAAATAAACAAAGCAAAAATTTGGTTCTTTGAGAAGATCAACAAAATTGACAGACATTTAGCCTGACTGTCCAGAATAAAAAAGAGAAGCCTCAAACTACTAAAATCAGGAATAAAACAGGATACATCCTTTGCATACCACAGAAAAATAAACATTTTTCTTTTTACAAGGGAATATGGCAACATATTAGATAACTTAGATAGAATGGGAAAAATTTCTAGCAAGACACAAACTACTAAAACTGTATTAGGAGAAAATAGAAAATCAAAATAGATTTATACATGCAGAGATATTGAATTCTTAAATAAAAAACAAAAACAAAAACAAAAACAAAACAAAACTTCCCCAAAAGAAAATCCCAGGCCCATATAGCTTCACTGGTAAAATTTACAAAACATTTATTTATTTATTTATTATTTTTTTAATCTTTATTAATTTTGAGAGAGAGACAGAGTGCGAGTGGGGGAGGAACAGAGAGAGGGAGACACAGAATCGGAAGCAGGCTTCAGGCTCCAAGCTGTCAGCACAGAGCCCAATGAGGGGCTCGAACTCATAAACCATGAGATCATGACCTGAGCTGAAGTCGGAAGCTTAACTGACTGAGTCACCCAGGCGCCCCTCATTTACAAAACATTTAAAAGAGAATTAATATCAACTCTTCAGAAAAGCATTATTCAATGCCAACATCAATATCACTTTTTTTTTAATAAAAAATTCCACCTCTTCTAAAAAATAGAAAGGGAGGAATTGTCTTCCAAACCAGTGGCTATGAGTCCAAAGTTACCCTGACACCAAAGACATCACAGGAAAAGAGATATATAGACTAATACCCCTTATGAATACAGGGAAGCAAAAAAAAATCAATAAAATATTAATATTAGCAAAGTGAATCCAGCAATGTATAAGAATAATTATACCACAGCCAAGTAAGATTTATTCAAAGATGCAAGGTTGGCTTAACATTTGAAAATCAATTAATGTCATTTATCATATCAATAGAAAAAAAGGATAAAAATCATATGATTATCGCAATAAACACATTAAAAATATTTAACATAACTAGTACCGTTTCATGACAAAATGTTTAACAAACTAGGAACAGAAGGGAACTTTGTCAACTTGATAAAAGACATCTACAGAAAACCCACAATTAACATTTTATGGAATGTTAAAATGCTAAATGCTTTCCTGCTGACATTAGAAATTAAAAAAAATAAAGTCCACTCTCCTTATTGTGTTGACCCTTTAAAATTTTTTTAATGTTTCTTTCTTTCTTTATTTATTTGAGAGAGAGTGATAGAGCACAAGTAGGGGAGGGACAGAGAGTGAGTGAAACACAGAATCCAAAGCAGGCTCCAGACTCCAAGCTGTCAGGACAGAGCCCAATGCAGGGCTCCAACTCACAAACCCTGAGGTCATGACCTGAGCCGAACTCAGATACCCAACCCACTGAGCCAGCTGCCCCTGTGTTGACCATTTTAATGAAGGTTCTAGGCACGGCGATTAAGAAAAATGACTCATGGGGGCGCCTGGATGGCGCAGTCGGTTAAGCGTCCGGCTTCAGCCAGGTCACGATCTCGCGGTCCGTGAGTTCGAGCCCGGCGTCAGGCTCTGGGCTGATGGCTCGGAGCCTGGAGCCTGTTTCCGATTCTGTGTCTCCCTCTCTCTCTGCCCCTCCCCCGTTCATGCTCTGTCTCTGTCTGTCCCAAAAATAAATTAAAAAAAACGTTGAAAAAAAAAATTTTAAAAAAAGAAAAATGACTCAAAGGAATCCAGATTTCAAAGGAAGGAGTAAAGGTATCTCTGTTTAAAGGTGATGTGATTTTGAACAGAAAAAGTCTTAAGTAATCAAGGAGAAAATGATTAGAGCTATTAAAACTTTTAACAAAGTTGGGGCACCTGGGTGGCACAGTTGGTAAGCATCTGGCTCTCAATTTTGGTTCAGTTCATGATGTCACAGTTCATGAGATCAAGTTTGGCATCAGTGGGGCTCCTGCTTGATAATCTCTCTCTCCCACCCCGTCTCTCACTCTCAAAATAAATAAGCAAACTTTAAAAAAAAATAACAAAGTTACAGGATATAAGATCAGTATACACAAATCAATTGTATTTCTATGCATTGGCAATGAATATCTGAAAGCAAAACTAAGAAAAGAACTCCATTTATAATAATATCCAAAAAATTACATATAAGTTTAA
The DNA here is from genome assembly GCF_014898765.1 of Herpailurus yagouaroundi. NCBI lineage: Eukaryota > Metazoa > Chordata > Mammalia > Carnivora > Felidae > Herpailurus > Herpailurus yagouaroundi. Next base: position 10,186,902 of record NW_024412411.1, on the reverse strand, counting down.
CAAAATAAGTACAAGACTTATACATTGAAAACTATAAAATGTTTTTCGAAGAGAGTAAAGAAGATTGACATAAATGGGAGAGCATTCCATGTTCATGGATCAGGAGATTTACTATTGTTAAGGGAGAAATACTCCCCAATTTGTCTTAGATTAACACAATCACTGTTTGAATCCCAGTTGACTTTTTTGCAGAAATTGACAGGATAAGCCTAAAATTTAAACGGAAATGGCAATTATTCATAATGGTCAAACAATCTTGAGAAAGGAGAATGAAGTTGGAGGGCTCACATTTCTGATTTCAAAACTTATTACAGAGCTACACTAGTAATGATGATGTAATACTGGTGTAGAGATAGATACACAGACTGATAGAATATAATTGAGAGTCCAGAAATAAACCCATGTATCTAAGATTAACTGGTTTTCAGCAGGAGTAACAAGATCATTCAGTATGGAAAGAATTGTCTTTTCAGAAAACGGTACAGAGACACTTGGATTACCATATGCAAAAGAATAGAGCTGAACTTATACCTCACAATCTTTACAAAAAATAACGTTTTTTCACTTAATAATCTATAGAAAACAGATTAGTTGCTGCTTAGGGTTGGGGAGGGATGGGAAGAATAGGGAATGACTACAGATAGATGAGCATGGGTTTATTTAAGTGGGAACAAAAATGTTCTAACATTAGATTTTGTGATGGTTGCACAACACTGGGAATATACTTTAAAAACATTGAGTTTTACATGTTAAATAGGTGAATTGTATAGTATGTAGATTATATCTCAGTAAACTTTGGAGCAAAACCAAAACACACACACAAAATATTACTTGAGAGCCTCTGTAAAACCCTGTGAAAACTGAACATTGACTTTGTAAATTACCTGAATAGTCTCTCTCTACGCCTTCCCAAAACTGTCTTGTTATTTGAGGTGAAATTATTCTTCGATGCTATTTAATCCTCCCAAAACATTAATATTTTAAAATCTTGGTCAAATAATTTGCGATTCTTTTCTTTCTGTTGATGTTCTCAAGGGATGTGTAAGAAGTTGTATGTGAGTAAATAATTATTTCATTTTGCAAAAAGAAATGAAATTGCTGCTATTGGCAATAGAATTAAAAACAGCAAATCTTGGTTGACTTCATCCCAAAGATTAGTTTTGGGGATTTATTTTTTAGATGAGTTAGTAAGTGATCTTAAGTGTCAGTGCATTGTACATCTGACAGGAAAAATGATTCTCTTTCTTCTAATTGATCTCTAGAGAATTCTAACCACTATTAGATGGCTGTACCTTACTAAAAAAAAAAAAAAAAAACTGATAAGGAAAACACCAAAGGAAAAACAAGCAAACTACTACAAAAGGCAAATGAAACAGTGTAATCTGGGAATTTGTTATCTGGGACAATGTAGTCATCAGATTTTGTGATGAAAAACTTTGCTATCATTCTGAAATCCGAGTCTTTAACTTGTCATAGTTGTTTTATTAAAAACATTTTTCCTTCAAGTGGCATACACTTGAAGTAAAAAAATATATATTTGTCTGAAATCCAACTTAACCTTCATAGCATCCTCACTTATGTATATTGATTGTAATTAACATTTTAAAACATAGAGAAACACACACACACACACATATATATATATATATATATATATATATATATATATATACAACAGAAAAAAAAGCATAACTATAAAATGGAGATATGGAGGTATACAGCATCAATCCAGTGCTTCCCTGTGTTCCCTGAATTTTATCTGTCCTCCAATATTGCAGAATACATGATCAAACTTTGCCCAGCATCCAAATGTATTACACACATTCTCAAATACGCCAAGGAATGTTTTGCTGCTCTGCCTTTAAAAGTACTCTTTCCTTGGGTGGGGGAGAGGGGAAAGTGGGTAATGGGCATTGAGGAGGGCACCTGTTGGGATGAGCACTGGGTGTTCTATGGAAACCAATTTGACAATAAATTATATTTATTTACCTAAAATAACCTTTTTATTATATTTAAATAAATTATATTTAATAATAAATTATATGTACATATAAATAAATTATATTTATTTACTTAAAATAACCTTTTTCCTCTTTTCTGTCTGATGAAACTTCTGTTCACTCTTAAAAATCCTGATTAGACACCACTGTGAAGTTCTCCATCATCCCTCTGAAACACCTATAAACCCCACTGCCAATCAATATATATTCATCTCTATGGTGTCACTTCTCACACTAGGTTATATCCTGTTGTTAATGTTATATTTCATGTGTTTATCACAGTACTTAGTCTATGGAATTCTAAACAAAGGAATCTCTTTTTACAATATCAATTTAATATTTTTCATATTCTCCTCATTGATAGGACCTATTCATCAACCCTCTTGTTTATTTTCTTCATCAGATTGCTTTATTCCTGTTGAAGAATTTGTTCACTAAGGACTGATTCATACCCTCTATAATCTTCCTGAAGACAAGACATCTATTTTCTATCATTATGATATTTCTATAAAGATGATCAGAACAAAAACCTTCCATTGGTATAGGATTTTATAGTTTAAACAGTGTATTTATTCTTATTTGTCTTTAAATGTTAATAATAATCCTGTGAAGTGATAGTGTTATTCCCATATTGCTCAGGAAGAAGCAAGGCGAGCTTAGTCATTTGTCCAGAGTCACATTGTGGTCAAGTGGTAAAGTGGTTGCAGAATTAGTGATTTATTTCTCTTTCTTTCTTTCTTTCTTTCTTTCTTTCTTTCTTTCTTTTCTTTTCTTTTCTTTTCTTTTCTTTTCTTTTTTAATTTAGAGACAGGGACAGTGTGCACAAGTGGAGGAGAGGGGTGGGGGGGAGAGAGAGAGAGAGGGAGAGAGAGAGAGAAAGAGAGAGAGAACTTCCACTGAGTGTGGAGCACAATGCAGGGCTCGATCCCACAACCCTGGGATCATGACCTTACCTGAAATCAAGAGTTGAACACGCAACTGACTCAGCTACCCAGGCACCCTCCACTCATCTCTCTCTCTCTCTCTCTCATTCTCTCTCTCTCTCTCTCTCTCTCTCTCTCTCTCTCTCTCTCTTTTTAGAATTGGTAAATTTCAACTAGATTTTCAGAATCCAGGCATTAGCCTACTTCTTGTGAAAAAGGAATTTTTTTTTCAGTAAGATACTTATTGAAAAAACCAGTGAGTCTGTGACCAAATAACTTTACATGTTGATATGTATTTATTTAAATCACAGCACATTTTGTTGTTATTTTTAAGGCAAATATTCAATTGCAGTGTATTATCTTAACCAGCAAAATAATTGATACAATTTAATTTCAAAATTCCAAAGAGTTTACATTCTAATTTTTAAACTCTTTTTAGAGGTAAGATACTGTGCTTGTTTTTAGGAGAAGAGGGCAATCACAGTTCAGTCTCACAAAAAGGTTAATCTCTGTTATTTTTTAGTTATAACATGATATATGTTGACTGTAGGAAATCAAGACAATATAAAAATATGTAATTGCATGAAATAGAGATTAATACTATAAAAATTTTGGGGTATGTTATTGCAGATTTATTATATATATATGCATATCATGTTGTTAATACAGGCTGTCCAATATATGCAGTAGCAGTTACAGAGCCCTAGAAAAGATTATCGTTCAGAGGTGCATTTTTAAAATTACTAATTGCTACTAATATAATAATTAGAAACATAGCTCTCCATTAAGTATTAAATTCACTTTGCCAACATTTGACAAAGGTATAATCTGAAATATTTTAAAAATTCAATTGTAGGGTGTCTTTGATAATATTTGGTCCCAATTACAAAGTTTCTCAAGTTCCTTCAATTATTTCATACTACAATTATAAATTTATGTATTTGATTTCCATTTATAAGCACTTCAGTTCTATTTTACTAATAATTAAAAACATTCCTAATGTTTTAAAAAACATTTACTAATAATTAAAAAACTTACATCTAATAAGTTAAATTCACAAATATAAGAAATTTTATGTTCCAAGATTGTATACAAATCTAAAAAGATTTCCACCAAAAATCCTAACTAGGGGCTCCTGGGTGGCTCAGTCAGTTAGGTGTCCAAGTCTTGATTTCAGCTTAGGTTTTAGTCTCATTGTTTGTGGGATTAAGCCCCACATTGGGCTCCAAGCTGTGTGGAGCCTGTTTGGGATTCTCTCTCTCCCTGTCTCTGTGCCCCTCCCCTGCTTTCTCTCTGTGTCAAAATATATAAAGAAAAACTCAAAAAAATCATAACTAAGTTACTCAATTATATATGGTGATTTGGCATCAGAGAGCTTAATATTTCTACAGTAGGCTGCATTATTTTAAATATTACAAGTCTTTAAAATGCAAAATATCCATCCTTTCTTAAGATCCAAATTGTTAATGTATAGTTTTCATTTTCATGGTTTTTTTTAATTAGCATTTACTCACTAAAAAAGTAATTTTATTTTCCTAATTGATAGACAACCATCTCAGCAAGTAGAGTTTGGATGATGGATAAAATTTCGCTGGAGCCCTGACTGAATTTCATGCTGGAGCCTTTGCTGAGATACATTGAGTCCTGTGTAGTTTGTGTCAAGGACTTCCTGATAAAGAAGGGTTTATCTTACAGTCCTCAAAATTTACATAGTTCAAGATCCTAATCTACATAGGAACCTTCCAATCTACTCAGTCTGCCAAATATCTTGTTTAGTTTTTGTATTTCTTTGGCTAAGATATTAAACTATCTTCCCACTGTCTGTAAAGAATTGAAAATTGACAGAATTGTCTTGAGTCTTCTTGTCTACAAGAGAAACTCATTGTCTTCCTAGATGCTAGAATGATATCCATTTTGATTCTGCAGATATCAAGGCTACATTTGAATCTTTGGTCACAGCTTCAAGGTTAGACTACCAACATGCTTGTGTATATTTACATTGTTGAAAACATCTTGATGGTTTCACCTTCCATTGTGCTATTAATAGTTCTCATATCACTGAACTTTTTCATTAGTTATTTTGAATATCTACATACATTTTGATTATTACTCAATTATATTCAAAATTCTTGATATTCAAAATTACGTATAATACCTCGATGAAATAAAATTATTGGGTCCAAAGATATAAACATCTTTAAAGATTTTTATACCTCTTGATAAATTGCTTTGAAAAATCATGGCCCCCTGTAATTATGGCTGTTTATTACTTTTCAGGTCCTTTTTAGTAGTGATATATTTTCCATCACTGTTGGATTCATAATGCATATTTTGTTTGATATGCTGATAAATTGAGCATTTCATCTTGAGGATTTATTATGTTACTAATACTCTTGAATAACATGATTTTGAATAGCCATGTAATATTCCATTATAGGTTGCATGATAATTTAATTAGCTTTTCCCTTCTTATAATTGAATTTGTTTCTATAAGTGATGCTTTCATATACACTCGTATAAAGATGTGATTTCTAAGATTTATTTTTGATTGAAGATATGAACTCAGTGAATAGACAATTCTACTTCTAGATAGTATTCTGGAACCTACACTATACAGTAGTTTTGAGACTCTATACATAAATGCTACAATTGTTATTCAGTTTGTATTAGTACAATCCAACACAAAGCCTGACATATAACAAGTTAGCTTTTTGCTATGTGTATGAATAAATAAATTCATTACTATAATTGGCACAGCATATTTTCACATCTAGTCTAGTTAAAATGGTTGATCATTTAATGTATGAGAAATTTTTTTTTATTTATATATGAAATTTATTGTCAAATTGGTTTCCATACAACACCCAGTGCTCATCCCAAAAGGTGCCCTCCTCAATACCCATCACCCACCCTCTCCTCCCTCCCACCCCCCATCAACCCTCAGTTTGCTCTCAGTTCTCAACAGTCTCTTATGCTTTGGCTCTCTCCCACTCTAACCTCTTTTTTTTTTTTTTTTCCTTCCCCTCCCCCATGGGTTCCTGTTAAGTTTCTCAGGATCCACATAAGAGTGAAACCATATGGTATCTGTCTTTCTCTGTATGGCTTATTTCACTTAGCATCACACTCTCCAGTTCCATCCACATTGCTACAAAAGGCCATATTTCATTTTTTCTCATTGCCATGTAGTATTCCATTGTGTATATAAACCACAATTTCTTTATCCATTCATCAATTGATGGACATTTAGGCTCTTTCCATAATTTGGCTATTGTTGAGAGTGCTGCTATGAACATTGGGGTACAAGTGCCCCTATGCATCAGTACTCCTGTGTCCCTTGGATAAATTCCTAGCAGTGCTATTGCTGGGTCATAGGGTAGGTCTATTTTTAATTTTCTGAGGAACCTCCACACTGCTTTCCAGAGCGGCTGCACCAATTTGCATTCCCACCAACAGTGCAAGAGGGTTCCCGTTTCTCCACATCCTCTCCAGCATCTATAGTCTCCTGATTTGTTCATTTTGGCCACTCTGACTGGCGTGAGGTGATACCTGAGTGTGGTTTTGATTTGTATTTCCCTGATAAGGAGCGACGCTGAACAAATAAACTCAAAATGGATAAAGGACCTGAATGTGAGACAGGAAACCATCAAAACCTTAGAGGAGAAAGCAGGAAAAGACCTCTCTGACCTCAGCCGTAGCAATCTCTTACTCGACACATCCCCAAAGGCAAGGGAATTAATAGCAAAAGTGAATTACTGGGACCTTATGAAGATAAAAAGCTTCTGCACAGCAAAGGAAACAACCAACAAAACTAAAAGGCAACCAACGGAATGGGAAAAGATATTTGCAAATGACATATCGGACAAAGGGCTAGTATCCAAAATCTATAAAGAGCTCACCAAACTCCACACCCGAAAAGCAAATAACCCAGTGAAGAAATGGGCAGAAAACATGAATAGACACTTCTCTAAAGAAGACATCCGGAGAAATTTTTTCAAATGGATATAAGTTAGAGTGTTTTGTTCTATTTTGTTTGGTTAATTTTGCTATCGGTTTAATTCAAAAAGAAAGTAAGACTTCAGGTGTATTTTTCAATAATGAATGGTCACTGAGGGCTAATAGCTAGCAACTTCTTCTTATGCTTACAATTCCCTTCCTCAGATCGTTAATCCTGCAGAAATTCTTTATGCCTTGATTATTATCGCATAAAAGAAGCAGGTGTTATAGGAGGAAGCATAAAAAATGAAAGATTATCTAACTTCAACATCTGAGATCCAAACCTCCACAAGATTCCATATTAGCCAACTCTTGAGAGCTCCATCTAAACTCAGTGATGAACAAAGAGGGAATAGTCGAGTGAGTCACTGAAACAACACTGTTTTGATAACCCCTTGATATTGGTTTGACTCATGCTCCTGTCATCATAAAGCCCCCTATTGTGTGAACTAATTGAAACCTCACAAAATGGTGTCACTTGAATAGCATTACTCCTGTCTGATTGCAAGCAACTCTAATTCCCAATGTCAAGATCACATTTCACTTCACAGTTATATGGGTCACAACACGAAAAGGATTAATTTCTGGTTGATTACACTCTGCTGCTATAACATGAAATGCACTTCATAGCAAGTGGGCTCTTTGCGTGTTTGCTAATCTGCCACATTGGCGATTGTTTTGAGGATCCTCTGAAGCATTCTAATGAGCATTTTAAAGAAATAAAAACTTATGAAATATTAGCCAATGATGCAAATGATGCCAAAAGCCATATCTTATGAGATTATAGTTTGTGTATGTGTGTGTGTGTGTGTGTGTGTGTGTGTGTATAAGATTAATCCGATCATTCCCTTGCACATTGCTTAACTCAATGTCCAGTGATTAGTGCATTCACCATAATATGTTGGGAGATACAAATATTTAAGAAATAAAATTGCAAAGAGTGATATCCTAGTGTAATTTTTAAGACATCATATAACAAATTTCTTTAAAATATCCAATAATCCCTATAGCAGGAGTTTATAGGGGTTCCTGGATATCTTAGGAAGCTGGTGCAATTTCTAGAACCTAATTTCAAAAGCAGAAATGTTAAAAAAAAAACATGTTAAAATAATAGTGTAAAAACTTACCAAATTTGGATATTTGAAAGAACTTTTAAGTCTCTACCAAACATATACATACAAGGTTTTCATTTAAAGGCAAAGGATATATATAGTAAGAGAAGATAGTGCAGGAGAGCGTTACTGATATAGACACATCCAAGTTTAAGTTCCCCAGGATCCTGATTCACACGTGGAAAAAACCTTTGTTTCCAGACTGAACCACCAAGAACTGTGCTGTGAATCTTGATTTTAGGAAAAATTAAGGAAGAATTTCCAGTGGGGTCTTTTTTCCCCTCTGGTCACATAGCCAAGCCAGACTATCTAATCAGTTTTGTAAAGTGAAGCCATCAGTAAACAGACTTCTGCTGTTCCCCAAGGGAATTTCAAACTTTACAAGCACATGATCAATCTCACTGCCTGTTATTTAGCCAATAGTCAAAAACACACATCCAGCCATCTCCAGAGATAAGCATTTATTTTTTCCCAATCAAGCTGTAAAATAATTGTTCCCTTAGTATCAGTAATAATAATAAGTAGCTGTATTAATTTCTCATTGTTGCTATAACAAATTGCTGTTAACTTAGTTGGTTAAAACAATACACATGTGTTACCTTATAATTCCAGAGATCAGACATCCAAAGCTGTTCCCAAACAGTATATGGAAATGACCTAGTAGAGTGTTTGTTCTATGTAAACAATTGAGAACTTTTCATATCATTTCAGGGATCATCAGATATATAATATTCAACTATTTAAAACAATATTGTGTCAGGGGCACCTGGGTGGCTCAGTTTGTTGGGCGTCCAACTTCTGTTCAGGTCATGATCTCACAGCTTGTGAGTTGGAACCCTGCGTTGGGCTCTGTGCTGACAACTCAGAGCCTGGAGCCTACTTTAGATTCTGTGTCTCCCTCTCTCTCTGCCCTACCCCCGCTCATGCTCTCTCTCTCTCTCTCTCTCTCTCTCTCTCTCTTTCAAGAATAAACATTTAAAAAAATTTAAAAATTAAAAAAATAAAACAATATTGTATCATATAAGTATAAATAGCATTTATCAACAGATAAATTCCTTCTTAAAGATTTTTTTATGATGTGTTTAATGTGGATCTGTTTAGACCGCCTCTGTGTTTTAACTATTTAAAAAGTCAAGTATTGATAGAAACTTATATATGGGACATCTGCATTACACAACACACACACACACACACACACATACACACACAATGTATTTTTCAATGTATCTTTCCTCTTGATTGATCCATTTCTATACAACACCAGAAAGCTTCCTTATCATCGAATAATAATTAAATAAAAGAACTAGAGTTTTGGGGTCTAGAAAACATTCATACACCATATTGTCTTAAGGAATTGTTTTGATATTTACTGACCCTTTCTTAAGAATTTTCATTGCTAACTCATTCCAAGTAATTACCCCCAAAACATAGTAGATATTCTGCTTCTCATTGAACAGGAATATTTTTCAAAGGTGAAAAACAGGCAGTGAATCAATGTTTTAGAAAAACTATGGAAATTTCCATAATTTTATAAGTAAGACGGGAAATATATTCTCTTTCCAGAAGTCCATACTGTTAATTTCCTCTTGTTCTAATGCTTTTATGGTCCTTGAGACATTGTAATTAACATGACTATACAGGCATTTCATCAATATACCAATTTGTGCTTCTGATAAAGCTATAGTATTTAATAACTATCTACTGCTATGTTGTGCCAATCACCTGATTCTTTACATTTTTTTAAAACTCAAAAGAAACGCTGTTTATCATTTGCTTCAAAAATTTTAAAGGGCTCAGCAGGCAATTTGCATATGTCACTAGTTTAACTGAGCAAGGATTAGCAAATTAAATCTTAATTAGCTAATTTTTGCATAATTTTAGGGAAATTATATGCTTTGTGCAGATGGCAGGTGGGAGGTAAGGCATTTAACTTGTATTGAATTGAAGTTTTCCTTGACTTTATGAATTTTAATAGAAAAATAACATTTAACACTTAAAATGTGTGTCAAACTGAATAGATCCTATCTGGAACCACTAAAATAAGAAATTATTGTATGAAAGAGAACCAATGATAGACGTTGAAGTATTTCTAATAATACATAAGAATTACTGTGAAAGTAAAAGAGAATTTTTTTCACACAGGTTTTATAGTTCATAGTATATGTTCTCAATTGTAATATAATGATCAATTAATGGAATGTGAATGTTAATTCACAGTTCACACATACATTCACAATAAAGTCACGGTTGGTATTAAGTATGGGAAGCTTGCTAGTGCTGTGCAACAGTAGTTAGAACTGTACTAACTCACATGCCAGGGGATGTGGCCAGCAGCATTCAGACCCTTTGGGCTAATGACCTCAGGCTGTTTCTCACCTTTGTGCTGCTTCCTCATTCTGGGCAGTCTTTCTTCCACTACCCTTCACATTCATTCATTTGATTATCAAATCATCCTTTAAAACTTTGGTTATGCATCTGTATAGAGGAGGTCTTTATTCATCCTGCCCTATCTCACTAATGATTTACTTCTATTCTTTATTCCCACATTTCCATGTGCATTAATTTTTATCACTGCACTAATCATACTATACTATAAATTGCTAATTCTCTTCTACACTCTCCCCTTACTGGCCCCTTAAAAGCAAGGACTGTGTGTGTGTGTGTGTGTGTGTGTGTGTGTGTGTATACATATATACATACATATGTAGGTATGTATATATAACGTTTTTTTTTTTTTTTTGAGAGAGAGAGAGCACGTATGGGGGAGAAGCAGAGAGAGGGGGGATTGAGAGAGAAACCTAAGCAGGCTCCACGCTGTCAGCACAGAGCCCAATGCACGGCTCGAACACACAAACTATGAGATAATGACCTGAGCTGAAATCAAGTCAGACATTTAACCGACTGAGCCAGCCAGGCGCCCTGCAAGGACTATATTTTATCCATCTTTATAGTCTTTCCATAGAAGTTTGTTCAATAAATTAAGAAAGGAACTCCTACTGTCATATTTTAAACCCCCAGAGTTTAGTTCAGTTCAACTCAAAACACTTCTCAAAATCGCTTGTGAATGAAAGCTGTGGTTTTGATATTTTATTATTAAAGATAAGTTTCTGCTACTTCCTACCACATTTGTTTCCACTAGGCTTACTCATGTAAGCCATAGTATGTTTGAAAGATTCAACATATAGTGAAGGTCACAATTATATTAGACATTCATGTCTCTCTTTTTTTTTTTCAGGACACCTGAGGTCCTCAGATATCAGACAAGAATAGTTATTATCACTGATAAAACTGGAAAATTCTTTTTTATTTGGTCAACAGACCATGCTTCTTCCTCAGGCCACCTCTTTGACCTGTGCATTGAATCTCACTTCCTCTCACCTCTTCTCATACTTCCTTTCCCTCTCCTATATCATTACTATTTCTGTCTTTATTTGATCATTTATATCACGTAGATGTGTGTTATCCTGCTTCCCATCTTAAAAATTTCTCCGATCCGCATTCCCTCTCCTGTGACCTCACTTCTCTGCTCCACTTCATAGCCAAATTCCTCAAAAGAGCTAACTCCCCTTCTTCCCAATGGTCTCCTGCAGTTTCTCTTGTGTCCATTCCCATGAGGCTTTCATACCCATGATTTTACTGAACACCTTTGACAACATCATCCATATCCTCTTTGATGCTAAATACAATGGATAGTTTTTGGTCCTTACCTTACTTTTCTTTCCGAAGGGTTTCATATAATTAACCAACTCTTCTTCATTAGATTCCTTCTTCATTTGGCTATAAATCACCATTCTCTATTGTCTCACATCCTGCCTCAGCTGTAACTCCTTACAGTATACTTTGTGGGTTGCTTTTCATTGATTCCATATCTGAATATTGGAAAACCTTAGGATTTCTGCCTGGATATGCCATATTCTCCATCTACATTCTTTCCCCAGGAATCTTTCCCTAGGAAGTCTCTTGTAGCATCATGCTTGTTTTTTTCTAGTAGGTTTAAGTATTACCATATGGCAGTGACTTCCCATTTATATCTATAGTCCAATTTTTCTTTGGATTTCAGGGTCCTATATCATAAAAAAAATAATGTTTATTTATTTTTAAGAGAGAAAAAGAGCATGAATGGGGGAAGGGCAGAGAGAGAGAGAGAGAGAGGGAGACACAGAATCTGAAGCAGGCTTCAGACTCTGGGCTGTCAGCACAGAGCCCTATGCAGGCCTCTAACTCACGAACTGTGAGATCATGACCTGAGCCAAAGTCGGATGCTTAACCGCCTGAGCCACCCAGGCATCCCCGGGTCCTGTATCTAGTAGCTTACTCAAATATCTCTCTGTGATCATTTGCCAAAGATCTCCAACTGAAACTACACAAAGCTCATCCCTTGATTCCCAACATAAACCTCATCTTCCCACAGTATTCTCCACTCAGAAAATGTCATGTTTTCCTGACCACACCTTTACTTCATTTTTTTTCAGTTTGGTTATAATTTTATTCTGATAGCTAATTCTCTGAAGGGCACTATACGTTCCATTTCTGTAAAGATATTTGCATTGTATATGTTACTCAGACAGTTTATTTATGTTTGCTAAACACTTCTTGCTCCTGTCATGTTTATAGGTTTGCAGTTATTTCCACCATGTGCTTGCCTCTAACTGTGCATAAATAGTTTTGTTTTTTTTTCCCCCTGGATAGAAGAAAACAAACCTTATTGCTTCTGGTATGGAGTATGAATTTAATTTAAAATATATGAGGAAATAGCCCCAATATGTTGGTTTTAAAAATGCATGTCAACATTTGGCATTTGGATATTCTATGTAAATGCAAGCTTTTAGCAGAATTCCAATTGAACAAATTACAGTTTTTGACTATAATTTATGGGAACTATGTAAATATCTACAACTTTATAGCCAGCATTTCCTAAATTACTCATGAATTACTAATTGACTTTTCCAGCTACAGGATATGCAAATACATTTTCACAGAGAAGAAATACTAAAAACTCCAAAGGCCATTTGGTTAAAAATAAATAAATAATGACACTGAATACACTGAATACTTTATCAACAGGAGAGGGCACTCTCTCTCTCTCTCTCTCTCTCTCTCTCTCTCTGTCTCTCTTTGATCTGCTACCTTGTTACAAATCCATCTTAATTCGATGAAAACTGGAAATTCTGAGCAAATATCCTTGAATGCAAATTTTTAAAAATTTTTAAAAATGTGTATTTATTTTTGAGAGAGAGAGAGAGAGAGAGAGAGAGAGAGAGAGAGAGAGAGAGAATGGGAGGGGCAGAGAGACAGGGAGACAGAGAATCCAAAGCAGTTGAATACAAAATTTAGACATGGATAGAGTACATGCCTCCTTCATGAAAAGCAGCTCAGCAGAAAAAACTTGAGTTTGAAGTTGAGCAGATCTGGATTTGACTGTTGCTTCTGCCCCTAACCAATCCTAGGTCCTTGTGCAAGTTGCTTAAGTTCTCTCAGCCTCAGTTTCCTCATCTGCAAAAACAGTATAGTAATAGCAATGTTGAAAAGTTTAATGAAATCATATGTTAAAATACTGATTCAAAATGTGATGCACAGTGCTTTGTTTTGTATTATGATGATGGTCATGATGTGATTTACCCCGTGTAAGATCAAATGGCCAAGTATATCTCTTTCCCTGGTGCCATAGCATGAAATTTCATCACTTAGAGGTGTCTTTATTTAGATTTCACATTATCATAGAAATTATTTGTGACAATGCTAACTTCTCTGGAAGTAGAAAGACATAAAATTGAAAAACTATAATATTTTAGCAGGTAACTTTCCTGCATGGGGTATGGAGGAATACAGGATTTAAATAAGAGAATCTTCATCTGGGAATAGGCTTCAATTAATAGTTTGGTAGTTTTAAGATTAGCCAAGTTACAAGTCTCTAAATCTTACCTTAGAAAATTCTTTTAAAAAATTGTAATGTTTATTTATTTTTGAGAGAGAGAGAGAGAGAGAGAGACAGAACATGAGCACTGGAGGGGCAGAGAGAGAGGGAGACACAGAATCCAAAGCAAGCTCCAGGCTTCAAGCTGTCAGCACAGAGCCCAACGCGGGGCTAAAGCTCCAGAACTGTGTTTTCATGACCTGAACTGAAGTCAGATGCTTAGCCAACTGAGCTGCCCAACCACTCCATACCTTAGAAGACTCTTATACGGGAATAATGAGAACTGTACCTTATAGTTTTCTTCATTCTAGTGAATACATATTGAGTCCCTCATATGAAATCCATGACCTCTTATGGAAATTACTGTCAGAAAGGGAGATAGTCATAAAAAGGAATAATTTTATCAGAACATGGTACTTACAGTGATAGAACAAATGGTAAGATATAGATAAGATGAGAAAATGGAGAAATAACTCGATGTTGAGATTCAGTTGTATATTTTCAGAGAAACAACTGATACTTGATCAAGAATTTGAAAATTACATGAAACAAATGGAAAGATATATCATGTTTTTAAATATAATGACTCAACAGCAATAGAACAATTCTCTCAATGTTTATTAGTAAATTTAATATAAAATACTCCCCAAATAATTTAATCTACATTCAACTTATCCATCTATCTACATATAGGTTGCTTCCCCAAGACTAGACTAATTCTAAAGTTGATATGAAAAAAATTACCAATCAAGAACATTGAAGAAAACTCTAGAAAAGAAAAATAAAAACAATAAAGGAGAAGTGACCCTAGCAGATATTAAAACATGTAAAATATCAACTATTAAATAATATCATATTGTGTCTATATATATATATATACATATATTTATTAGAATTTAATATGTAATGAAGTTATTATAGAACTTTTTTTTTTTTACCAATCACTGGTCACATAAACAATGGTAGAAACACTCTAAGGAATTTTTTGCTAGAATACCGAATAAGAAAGCTCTCCTTGAACTTATACAAAGAAAAATGTACCAGGATTTATTGTTAAACCAAGAGTGATGGAGAAAGAGGAAAAAAGAGAGGGAATGGAAGAGAGAGAATGAGTGAGAGAAGCACACAACAAAACTGAGTTGTATGTTGTCTTTTATGTAAGAAAGAGGGAAATAAGAATATATATTCATATGTGCTTGTATCTACATTAAACTTTTCTCAAGTGAAGGGTTACACATGAAGGTAATGAAAATAGTTGTCTATGGAAGCAAATGGAATTAGGTCAACAGTGACAAGGATGGGAGTGTATATCAATTATCCTATCATTATGTTTTTCCCTAACTTGTTATTTTTGTAAAATTTTAAATCTTCAGAATAGTTGAAAGAAAGGTAAAGTGTATACCTGTATACCCATCATTTACATTCACCAGTTCTTTGTGCCACATTTTTTTTTATTTTTTTTTTTAACGTTTATTTATTTTTGAGACAGAGAGAGACAGAGCATGAATGGGGGAGGGTCAGAGAGAGGGAGACACAGAATCTGAAACAGGCTCCAGGCTCTGAGCGGTCAGCACAGAGCCCGACGCGGGGCTCGAACTCACAGAGTGTGAGATCGTGACCTGAGCCGAAGTCGGCCGCTTAACCGACTGAGCCACCCAGGCGCCCCTGTGCCACATTTTTATCTTTCACTCATGGAAGAGCTTGCCACTGTGACCATCCCATGTACCTGAGAGAAATTTTTCCTGAGGTAGTCCTCCTCATCCATTTCCTCCTTAATTCATTCTTTCAGCAAATATTTCTGGAACACCTGCAAATGGCGAGGAACTGTTCTAAGCATTGTGACACATTAATGAATAAAGCCAATAATATCCTATGCACTTGACACTTTCCCTGTATACATATTTTAAGAGTACAATGCCTGTAATCATGAAAGATCCCATTTTTCTCCATACATTTTAATATGTGAATTCCTCCCCTGAGCCAAACATCCCAAATGGAAAAAATAGTATGAAATGGTAACTTGCCTACTTTCCTTTTCTTTTTTATACCCATTCTCGAAAGATCCTTTAAATGTTTCCAATAAATGTCTCCAGAAAGAAATTCAATAGTCTTCTGAAAACAAGTATGCTAACAGAGCCATTTGCTTTAAGGAAAGAATATAAGATTCCTTTGTAGAAAATTTCCATGTGGACAAATTCAACTATTGTTCCCTGCCCTTTAAAGCTCTATGAGTCATATAATCACTTAGATGTATGCCCATGAAGACTATTCTAATAGTAAACTTTATGGAAGTCATCTCTCAAGGTGAGACTCAAGTGCTAAATCTTAATAGTAATTTCCAGATAACTTGCAAGGAGACCTCCCAGCCTAAGAAGCAAAGCTGTATTGAAGTAGCCAGTCTAAGTCAGCTCAGGCTGCCGTAACAAAATATCATAGACTGGGTGGCTTAAACAATAGGAATTCATTTCTTGCAGTTCTTTAAGTTGGGAAGTCCAAGATCAATGTGGAAGCAGTGTAGGTTACATTGTGAGTCATCTTCTCTTGGCTTGAAGATAGTCACTATCTCACAATGTGCTCCTGTGACCTCTTGGTGCACTGAATGGGAAAAAGATGTTTCTTTTGGTGTTTCTTATTATACTGGCTCTAATCCCATCAAGAGAGCCCCACTCTCATGACTTCAGCTAACCCTGATTATCTCCCAAAAGCCCAATCTCAAAATACTAGAAACGTTCCAGTTAGAGTGTCAATGACTATGAATTTGGGTGATTGTAAACATTCAATCCAGAATATTAAGTAAAGATAAAAGTAACTCCTTGAGAGTTGGTAGCATACCAATTCTTAGGCCTCTCTTCAGCAAATTCCGGTTCAGTTGGTCTGGCAGCAGAGAAGCAGTGAGGTGGGACTTGCAGAGTCACTGGAAAGGGAAGAGTTGACAAGAAGAGATTGTATCATCATTAGCATATAGGAAGATATATATGGGATATAGGAAAATAGAACCTTGAGAAAGTTTAGTGGTCATCTATCAGGAAGGAAGCACAAAGCTTAATAAAATTCTGAGAAAAGAATAATCCTTATTCTATCCTACTTCCTCCCAGATGTTTCAGGATTTTTTTTTAATTTTATTTTTAATGTTTATTTATTTTTGAGAGAGGGACAGAATATGAGCAGGGGGGAAGGGCAGAGAGAGAGAGAGAGAGAGAGGGAGACACAGAATCTGAAGCAGGCTCCAGGCTCTGAGCTGTCAGTACAAAGCCCAATGTGGGGCTCAAACTCATGAACCATGAGACCACGACCTGAGATGAAGTTGGACACTTAACCAACTGAGCCACCCAGATGTCCCCAGAATTACTTGAGGTGGCCTTGACCACTGTATACTGTCTGGATTAATAGTCAAAAACTTTAGGATTTATTATATGGTTGTGCGTTTTCCTCCTCTTCTCCCCCTATTCCTTTTTCTGTAACTTTTACTTTCATTTCCTCTGGCGCTTTCACAGAAATGTAGATATCATTTTTACCTCTACTGTTCTGTAAAAGGGATTCAATTATCATAAGGAGAGGCCTTCACAATTATCAGCAGGAAACAATGGCTATTGAGGACTTTCTTATAACCATACCTGTACAAAGTCTAGGCTTTACAACATGGTGCTTTGAAACCCTGGATTAGAAAGAAAGCTCTTACAGACATCATAATTTTCTAGAACAGAACATTCTTTTGAAATTCTAGGAATAATAGTACTGGCCTCTGCCAGTACATCTTTCTTGTCTGGACATCTTTCTTGTCTAGTATTAATTTAAAGGTGGCTACACCAAGCATTTTCAAAGTGATTTTTTCTAATTTAATATTGTGATTGACATATACAAAGCGCATCCATCCACCTAACATCAATGTTTGCTTGATCTTATAAATATTGATGAAATTCCCCTTAACTTAATCACAACATGCAGTTAGAAATTTTCTGTACCTATTCTACTAGTGGTGTGTAGGAACTGAGTTTGTAGATGAATGAGTGTCTTTAATTTGGGGATTGTAACCAAACCATTAAGCAATGAATGTATTTCATGAGTTACTTTTAATCATTTATTTCCAAGTCAGTTCTTTATTTAAGCATAAAAGTTGTTTTTCTCCACATCCCTCATAGGTATGTAAACTAAAACCATTAACCAATATTTGTACATTTATGATATATTCATCATCATCTAGGAAGATGAAGAGATTCCCATTTATCTCTAGTATGGAACTTGCCACACTGGAGTAGAGAGAGAGAGAGATGAGATGAGATCCAACTGCTCAAGGGCAAATCTCTATTTGTTTTATTCATCTTCATATGCTTGTGCCTAATACGTTGTCTGGCTAATATAGCAGATGTTTATTAAATATTTGCTAAAATGAAGAATGTTTTCATCTTGAAATGTCTGAGGAGTTATTAATCTGAAGAGGTTAATAAACAACCATAAATGATTTTCACTCTTGTTCCAGTTGTGTCTCTATCATTCACTGTGTATCCCATATTACCCTGTGCTTCATCAGCCTGTGAGTTCAAATGCAGTAATACTTACCTCATTTACCCAAATTTTCAATATAATACCGCACTCATATCTCATAGGCCTTCTAACTTGTACAATGCTCCCTGTTGCCATTTATTTCTGGAAGACTCTAGTAGGTCTCTCGTTAGATATTGTTATATATTGTAGCCTTTTTGTGCTATGTATGCTAAGCATTTGTCATTTTCATTCTTCTGCTGTGTTCTTGTGGAGGGTGGCTCTGGGGACATACTCCATTCCCTTCATCTTTATTTTTAAGTAGTTGAATGATGATAGATAGACAGATAGGGAGGTAGATAGATAGATGATAGATAGGTAGATAGATAGGTAGATAGATAGATAGATAGATAGATAGATAGATAGATGCAGGTTGACCCACAGTACTTCTGAGCTAACATGTTAAGTTCTCAGTGCCCTGAGTCTATAGCATTCTTCCACCTCTCTGAGGCTCAGATTTTATTCATCTGCAGGAAAGGGCATCCAGATGCCATGTTTTCCCCTCCATCCTTACTCTTTCAAGTTTCTTCCATGCAGTGAGCCTCAAAAACCCCCTTCTTATAGATTTCCCCACCTTGTAAGGTGATTTTTGCCAATAATTACTCATGGACTAGGCAGACCTAGTATTATTACCTAAGTTTGGTAGGGTCCACATCATCCTTTTTATGGATTCAGTTCAGTCAACACTTTTTTGTAGGCTGTCTACTATGTGCCAGATACTCTGATGCTCATGAGGAAAACAATGCCCAAAACCTTCTCTTGTGGACCTTGTATTCTCATGAAGGGATGTAGCTATTAGATGATAGATAACTTTAGATAAGAAATGAGAGATAAGACAAATAGATACAAAATAACAGATAATTAAAATATGTGACATATTGGTGGTGATAAGGGCTTTGGTTAAAATGAATCAGAACAGAGGGATATAGTGTATGGGAGTGATAGTAATCCAGGACATTATTTTTCATAAGGGGATATTTGAGGAGTTGACCACTAAGGATTTGAGGATGGGGGATAAAGGACAATCTGGAGGGTAAGTTTGACCAGGCAGTGGCATAACAATAAAGGCCTGACTATGTTTGTATTAATCCAACTAGATGTGGTTAGGACTAATTGATGTCCTGGAGCAGCTACTACCCAAGCTGTAAATATTGGCTATACATCTTTATTTTGTAAGTCTTAGTATGACAGCCTTCAGTTTAATTATAAAACTTCTCAACATCTTAAGTAATATTTCCTTCCTATTTTAACCATTAGGATTCATTGTTGTATGACTAAGCTTGAAATTAATCTTAATATAAAGAGAGGTTTCTGTTCAAATTATAGGATAAAAATGTTCAATGTCTACTAGATGTAGGATAAGAATAATAAAATGGAAATAAATTTTGGACAAAATTTCATATTCTCATTTTCTTTGAGATTTTTACAAATAATGAAAGATAAAATATTTTGTTAATATGAGATAATTCCTTCAGAAAAAGGTTGTAAAGGATCTTGGAAGTATAGTACACAGTGAAGAAAAAGATATGATGACATTGTATAAAACTCTCAGAGCAGTGCAAGATACTTCATGTTGAAAATATACTCCTATTTTGAATGAGACCAGAGTATTACTATATGACTTTAACAAAGCATTTACATTTGCTCATTATCAGTTTAGGATGAGGAACATAGGTGAGGGTGGGAGGGTAGTATCATGAAATTCACTTGGAGGTAGAAAGAATTTCAGAGCATAATGACATAATAGATGCTTATGAGTAGATAAAAATATTTTTAAAAATTTTTAATGCTTATTAATTTTTTATTTTATTTATTTATTTTTATTTTTATTTTTTAATTCACATCCAAATTAGTTAGCATATAGTGCAACAATGATTTCAGGAATAGATTCCTTAATGCCTCTTACCCATTTAGCCCATCCCCCACCCACAACCCCTCCAGCAACCCTCTGTTTGTTCTTCATATTTAAGAGTCTCTTATGTTTTGCCCCCCTCCCTGTTTTTATATTATTTTTGCTTCCCTTCCCTTATGTTCATCTGTTTTGTATCTGAAAGTCCTCATATGAGTGAGGTCATATATTTGTCTTTCTCTGACTAATTTCACTTAGCGTAATACCCTCCCATCCACATAGTTGCACATGGCAAGATTTCATTCTTTTTGATTGCCGGGTAATACTCCATTATATATATATATCTATATATATATATATATATATATATACACACACCACATCTTCTTTATCCATTCATCCATTGATGGACATTTGGGCTCTTTCCATACTTTGACTATTGTCGATAGTGCTTCTATAAACATTAGGGTGCATGTGCCCCTTTGAAACAACATGCCTGTATCCCCTGGATAAATACCTAGTAGTGCAATTGCTAGGTCATAGGGTAGTTCTATTTTTAATTTTTTGAGGAACCTGCATACTGTTTTCCAGAGTGGCTGCACCAGTTTGCATTCCCACCAGCAGTGCAAAAGAGATCCTCTTTCTCTGCATCCTTGCCAACATCTGTTGTTGCCTGAGTTGTTAATGTTAGCCATTCTGACAGGTGTGAGGTGGTATCTCATTGTGGTTTTGATTTGTATTTCCCTGATGATGAGTGATGTTGAACATTTTTTCATGTGTTGGTTGGCCATCTGGATGTCTTTGGAGAAGTGTCTATTCATGTCGTTTGCCCATTTTTTCACTGGATTATTTGTATTTTAGGTGTTGAGTTTGATAAGTTCTTTATAGATTTTGGATACTAACCCTTTATCTGATATGTCATTTGCCAATATCTTCTCCCATTCTGTCGGTTGCCTTTTACTTTCACTGATTGTTTCCTTTTTTGTGCAGAAGCTTTTTATTTTAATGAGGTCCCAATGGTTCATTTTTGCTTTTGTTTCCCTTGCCTCTAGAGAGGTGTTGAGTAAGAAGTTGCTGCGGCCAAGATCAAAGAGGTTTTTGCCTGTTTTTTCCTCAAGGATTTTGATGGCTTCCTGTCTTACATTGAGGTCTTTCATCCATTTTGAGTTTATTTTTGTGTATGGTGTAAGAATGTGAGTGGGGCAGGGGCAGAGAGAGGGAGACACAGAATCCGAAGCAGGCTCCAGGCCCCAAGCTATCAACACAGAGCCCTACACAGGACTCGAACTCTGGAAGTGCGAGATCATGACCTGAGCTGAAGTCGGACACTCAACTGACTGAGCCACTCATGCGCCCCTATATATAAATACTTTTTACTTAAAAATGTAAAATGATTTATAAAGAGAGGAATTCATAGAGCCTGACACATGTACATTTCTTTTCTATATCTAAAATTTAAAGATGTTAAAAATTAACTTAATACATCCTATCAAAATTTAAGTGGCATTTTGGCAAATTGTTAGGTAATTTTCCATTGTTTGTTGCAATTTCCCAGACTGATCGAAACCAAAGTAGGTTGCTTATCTGAATTATCTCATATAAATCTCTATAATTCTGTTACTGTGCCATAATTGACTCAATCATTGTAAAAATTACAAATGTATTTTCTCACTTTTATGTAAATTTTTTGAGGCAAACACTGAACAATAAACCAAGGGACTGATGCTGCTCTTTCTTATTATTTCAGTTATTTAGCAACATAATCTCTGTATCAGTACACACCAAACCAAACCGTGAAGTATCCACTGTGTAACCAGAGAGGTGGACACCAGCTGATAAAAACAAGCTGTAACCAGAGGTGTGGTGTGCCAGCCCCACCCTACTAGAGCCAACCTCCCAAGAAGTGGAGAAGGGACATCCGTGCAAACGCTCCCTCTAGGCTCCCTCCGTCACTTGAAGTGAGAAACAATCTTTTAAAAATGCACATACAGCCACGTTATGCCTCTGAGTAAAATACACCCACTTTCTACATCACACACATACCAAAGAGCAAACTCCATAGCCTGTGGGCTTCATTTCCTGCCTCCCTAGTACCTTCACTCAGCCTCAGCCATACTTACATTGTTGTCTTCCTGGACACATATGCCTTACGTCAGCAAACTACACATTACTCTCTCAAATTAAAAGTAAATGAACAACAAAAAACAAAACAAAACATTCCATGAGATTATACACAGTAAATCTTACTGTCTGAAAGTGTTTATTTAGAGGTCCCTACTGCTTTACAGATTTTGAACATTTTCTGATGGAAAATTCTTCAAGTTGTTTTATTTACATGAACTCCAATAAACTCCAAAGGAAGGTATTTATATATGTGCACGTTTGCAGACACGCACGTCAGACATTTATATCTCGATTTCATAGCAAAACATTTATTCTACTGCATATACCTTTTAAAAATTAAGATAATAATAGAAAATAATTTAGAAAAGAAAGCAATGACAGAAAATATGCCTGTATCACCATCCTAGTTCAATCAGTATTGTCTTTTAGATTCTTTCTTTCCAGTACGTATTTGATGCATATTTAATATAGTGGCAGAGGTTATACTCTTTCTGCATTCCGACTTCTTAACTTTATATCATGGCTATTTTTAGGAAGTGGCACAGAGTAATATATTTAATGCATTCATTATATTCCACAAAGTAGATATACTATAATTTATTTAACCATTGCCATGTTGTTGAGCATTTAGGTAACATTATCATGTCAAACACTATAGTAAATAAGCCTGTGATGAACATATATGTATATTCATATATATATCTTCATATTTGAATTTCTTGGGCTTACTATATTAGAGGGTTTAAAAAATTCTGTGGCTTATAGTGAATAATGATACATTATTTCTCTCAAATAATGTACAATGTATTTTACCACCAACATTATATGGAAATTCTAATGTTTTTCTGTCCTGGATGACATTTTAATTAAAAATTATATTTTCTTAGGGGCGCCTGGGTCGGTCAGTTGGTTAAGCATCTGACTTCAACTCAGGTTATAATCTCATGGTTCGTGGGTTCAAGCCTGACATGGAGCTCTGCACTGACAGTGTGAAACCTGCTTGGGATTCTCTGTCTCTCTCCCTCTCTCTCTGCCCCTCCTTCACTTGCTCTCTCTCTCTAAAATAAACTTTAAAAATTATATTTGTTTATTTAAATTATTTAATTGAAGAGATTAAACACCTGAAATCTTAAGCAAATGATGTGGTACATAATATAACATTTTCATTATGACATGAGTCATCATTTGTAATTCCAATATTATAGTAATCCGTAAAAAAGTAATGCCTTCCAAAAGGGTGTATGGATGTGATCACCAATGTCACACATTTCACCTTTTGTCAGTGTTGCATAGTTATTCTGTCTTTTCCCAACTATCTGCTCTCAGTTTTATACTGCTGCCAGCTTCATTTTCACCTTCTATCTCCCAGTGTACCACAGAGTGAAACCAGATCACTAAACTCTCTAAAATACCCAACATGTGCAATGTGTATAAACTGTATGCTAGGTACTCTGTTAGTCTTTTCTCTCTCTCACTCTCTCTTTTAATTTTATCTTTACATGATTAAAGTATTATGATACCTATTTTTAAAAATGGTTTCAGTGAGACTATACAGTATTATATGTGGGAAGGGTGAAATACAGCATATGTGATTACTAAATAAATTGTATGATTCATTTTACCTCTCTCTGTTACTTCTTTTTTTTTTCTACCCCTTACTTTTCTTTGTTTCTCTCCTTCCTCCTTCCCTCTTTCCTTCCTTGCTGTTTCCTCTTTTCATCCATTTCCTCCTCTTTACCTTTATTGTGTGTATTGTCTCATTCTTCGACTGTCCCAAGTCACTGTGCTTTCTGGAGGTTTGTTACATGGATGTAAGGCAATGGTACATCTGCTTGCTATGAATGACACTGTGAGTGATCCAAGACCCACAGCTCTGACATCTGACTCCCAGGGAATGTCCAATCATTCTTTGAAAAATTATGTCTTAAAACTTTGTATTTGTTGTTTCCTCTTCTTTGTTTATTTGGTTTCATATAGTGACCTTATTTTTGTCAAAGTGATATCTATTTATTATAGGAAAACAATGAAATTACAGATAAGCTAAAAGAAGAAAAATGTTCCATAATTTCATTCAAATTACTACCTTAAAAATACATTTCTTCCACACATTTTTTTCTTTTCTCTCTCTCTCTCTTTGTAATGGAATGATGATGCAGTTAACTTTCTAATTTGTTGATTTATACTTAACAAAAAATTGTTGATCCTCTTTCTTTGACACTAATATCCACTGATGATACCAAAATACTCCAGTTTTTTTTTTAATAGTGCCCAGGTATGTATGCCTTAATTACCCACCTATATTGAGATTTATAAAATCAGTTGTAGCAGATTGTGTGTGTGTGTGTGTGTGTGTGTGTGTGTGTGTGGTTTTCTCTAATCCTCTCACAGTAAGCTGGATTGCAAAGAATACCTGTGCATTGTTCTTCCTACTATAGCCCCCTTACAGACATTATTTTGGAAATCCAGACCTTCTTTGCTCTTTACCCAATTTATATTTCTGGACACTGATCTTTCCAATTTTTGATTTGAGGCCTGACTCTTAAGCATGTTAATTTATCAAGTCTCTAAGCTGGGACAAATATTTTAGTTCTACTCAGTACATAGCTTTCTCATTTCCCTTACAGGTCAGTAGATAAATCCTTCTCTTAATATTTCATAAGTTCCAGGAGTTAGTTAACGGTGCTGAGATAGCATTAAACTAATCTCTTTGGTTCTTGACACGGCCTTTATTTTATCCTTTACCCCAGAAGATGTCAAATTTGCAGGTCATATTTATATTTCACCAGGAGCACTGTGAATTGTGATTTCTTTAAAAACACAGTGTTCTGCAAAGACGTCTTAATAGTCACTTTTTGGCAACCTTCAGAAAGCCAAATCTTCCAAAACTCATAAAATTCTCACTTGATAGAGACTAGTACTAGGAAAGAAGCCAGGGAGTTAAGCTACGTATTTTTTGGCATTTAAGTCTACATTTTTTTTTTTGTATTGAAGGTTAATACTCTGATCTCCTTCCTAATTAGGCAGCTGACAGCACAAAGCATCTTTGGGGAATTTTATTCTGAGCTAGATGTGCCAATTTTGAATGATGCATCAAGTGATCTGATTTTTGACATGGAAGATGTTTGTTGTTTGCTCATTTTTCTTTTGAGTTTAACAGTTACTTTATGGGTCATCACATAAACCTAGCTGTGACTTTGAGGGTCCTCCTTGCTGTCCTCTTCTGTTTTTCCACATTTGTCGTGCTTTACTTTTTGTCCCATACCCCCTTTTAAAAAACATCATGCTATGCACTCTCACCTTGGCTGTGTCACTTCCATCATGGCAACCAGGATGACACAACTGAATTTACATAAAGTCACTAAAAGAAAATGCAGCGAACCAAGACTTTGGTTTTGCACACTTCTTATACACAGATTTTTGTTTCAGAGGTTATGACTATGAACAGTCATGGAGGCACTTAAGAGAAATGGTTCCTAATTTCTTCTTCACGGTTGTTTTACATTCTGAAAGGATTTTTTTTTCCCCAGACAACTGGATGCATTTGAAAATCTTTATTCCTTAAACTTGGAAAATAGTACATTAGCTTGACTTGCTCCTGTTCAACAATAATGACCAGAAAACATAGTTCATCTTTTAAGATCATTCTAGACTTCAGTAAAACCAAGTAAACTTCAAAAAAGCTGAATTTATTAATGCCTTAATTAAAAAAATCTAGAAAGGGACAGGGTGAATGGAGGTTTTGCTCTATATTTCTACTAGGTGACGGATTCGGAACCACATTATAGGGAAGTCAATTTTTAGCCTACTCTCTCTCACACTCATTCTCTCTCAGTGTCTCTCTGTCTCTCTCTTTCTCTCTTTGTCTCCATCTCTGTCTCTCTGTAATATTTTTTAGAGATTTGTTTTTAACCACTGTAAGGGCCCGCGAAGCAGAATGGGAACTTGGAAGCTGGAGGCAACACTATTATGGAGGTTCAGTGGGAGCTGGATAATCTCTAAAGCCTTTTCCCAATTTACTGGATCAGAATGTTTGTGATGCTCCTAGCATATCAAAAGTGGCTAAGAAATATTTTCTTTGTTTACCTTCCATTTCCCATCAAATGGTTTCCATTTTCTCACCACCAGAAAACATAGGAGTTGCATGAATTTTGGACTCAGTATTAGTAAATCAAACTTAATTTTGAAAGATAACTAAAGAAGGCTTGTGTGTTCTCAGGATGGAGACCATGTATTCTACCTCTTTTCGCATTCTATTCTGACCAGAAGAGTGCTACACATACACTTCTTTGTTAATGGAAAAATCTGATTTAAAGTCTGATAAAGGAGGCCTCAATTTATATTCTATGAAAATACATGATAACCAGTTTTCTAATACATGGATGAAAGATCTGTCAAACCTCTTATCTTGCATCATTTGTTGTTGTACCACTACTGTGCCGTTTACTCTCAATCTTCTTTTAAAAATTACTTCTGGAAAGAAATGTGCTTTCATGCCTTAAATTCAGTATAAAATTAGATAATATGGGCAAAGATGTCTTGGGTGACTTCTCTTAAATTAATATGTTTAAAAAAAAACAATTAAAATGATAAAATTCTTCAAGTTAATTGTCCCTGGCACCCATTAATAATAGAAGCCAACGTTATTGCTATACACATTCATTAACTATCTGGATTTTAAAGTACTTAAGTACCCAAATTGAACCCTACTGTGACTATAAATTAAAGCTAACTTAATGTAGTATCTATACCTGCCTTTAATAAAACTAAAATTGATTACTTTTTTTATGTCATCAAAAATTATTCTTTAAAATATGTGATATATTAAAAAAAAACTAAAATCAAGAATCTTGGGTTTTGGTCTTAGCTGCACCATTCAATGATTGAGTGGCTTAAAACAAGTCACTTCACTTCCCTAGACCTCCAACTGCTTACCTAAGTAAGCTTAGGTGCTTACTCTAAAGAGAACTTTAGAGTAGATTGATGTATATGCTAATTGTTAGCTTGAAACATCTGTAATGTATAAACATACACTCTTGATTTTAAATTTCAGACACAAGGTGGCACCATTAGTAGTGGTTTTAATTTAATTCACAGATTAAAGCCAGGAGAATTTCAAGATCTGTATATCCAAAGAAAATATTTAAATATATCAGATAACTGCAAAACACATACATGCGCGTTCACATGTGCATGCACACACACACATACACATATGCTGCCTTTGGTTGATTACTATAACTTAACATCTGGATGAATGCTAAATAGTTCAGTCAGCCAACTGTTTGCTTGATACCAAGATGATTGATTGATATTTTTTTCATTTTCGTGAGAATATTTCAGTGTTGGGGAGGCAATCAAGACATATTTGCAAAAATGTGTGCAAGATAAAGATTGATAATGGTAAGATTTCAATGTAAATAGGAACTCTTGAACAAGATATATCAATTTTATAGGATGAGAGGAAAGGTGTTGAAATGTGGGCAAATTGCATAACTAAAAGTTTGCTGCTAAATTAAAAAGAATGCATGCTGGTGTGCAAACAATTTCCAAATAATAGTAAAGACACAGAGTTTCAAAAACTGAAAGGCATAGATCACACAGAGATGAGAATTTAAATTCCAATTTCTGGAACATTTTTGCTTAAATCTTCCAATCTCTTCCTGCCACTTCCCCAAACACTCTCCATGGATGCTGAGGACTAAGCTGTGTTTTGTCGTTAAACCAATATCATGATTTAATAGAATATTCTAGCAGTAAACATTTTTTTCCTAAAAGCTGACTTATTCTCCCTTTGTCTGTTATGAAAACTTTCAAATTAAATCATTCCTGATTGGCTCAAATGCAATTCCTCCTTTTTAATGTTTTTCCCAATCCAGGCAGAATTAGTCTCCCTAAATAATTTATACAATTCTGATACTCAAAAAATACTGGAGATTTTAGCATTCTGCCCTATATTACTATTTTCATTTTACTGATGAGAAAACCAAACTCCAGAGAGAAAAGGGTGCAGAGGAGGAAACTTTTTCCTTCTTTCCCTTCTAGTTTGTTTGGTTGGCCTAATAATTAAATTGACATAAGACAGATTAACAGGAGAAAAATAAATTTTAATTTCATACGTATATGGGAGCTCACAGAAATATGAGACTCCCTGAAATGACCAAAGAAGGTAGCTTTTATACCTTTCAAACAAAGAAACAAGTATTTGTGAAGAATTGATGAAGGCATTTGGGCTTAGGATAGCAAATGAATGGAAAAAGTAGTTTGTTTCCACAGCCTTCTCAGCCCTAAATTACCTACCTCTGGTGATAAGGATGCCTCTACTATCCAGGGCCAGGGGCTTTCACATGCAGAATATCACCTGCTTTCAAGGGGACAGAGGAGGGTCACAGCATCCTTGCACTGGCTGTTTCTTGAGTAATTTTAATTCAAAATAATCAATATACCAAAATGGCATATTTTGGGGTGGCCTCCCCTGTACCCCACCAAGGGCAAAGAGATCCACATCCGATGTGTGGTAGGGGCAGAAAATTCAGTTCTAGTGTTCTATTGGGTACTATTATGTCTCAGATGACCGACAGTGTTTTCTATATAGAGTACAAATCTCATCTATCTTCCTTTTAGAAAGAAGTCCATATTTTTTTTCTCTCATACTGTCTAGCAATGGTAATGTGGAGATGCTCAAGGCATGCATTTGAATAAATAAATGATTAAATCTAATGAACAATTATAATAAAACTAATATTCACTTCTTCCATATTTATTTGTGCCCACTGCAACGCTTCACTCTAGATAATTACATATTGCAATATCTTTTCATACCTCTACAAAACTCTGTGGTGAGAAGTGAAATATTTTTAAAAATATTTTATTATAGGATACTCTGAAGTAGGGAGTAATTTCGAGTTCTTTTCTATTACTCAGTGGATGTCACTCAAATCAATCTCAATTTAAATTGTTGCAGCCAAACAGGTAATGACGCTGTGTCTGACACCATCCTTGGCTTAACAGACACTGGCTGAGCAATTCCTGGGAATAACTTTACTCTGTGATAGTGAGATGATGTTAATCAGTGATTCAATCTTCTTCACCCTGTTTCTTACCCTATAGCAGCGGTGATGATAATTACTGTAGAGGGATGTTTTACTAAAAAACACAATGCTGTGTACACAAGTCCCAGGGACATACAGTCTGACACATATTTTATTTGGATAAATTTGAAATCCTCTTGTTATATTGGATAAGACACTGGATAAGTTGGCATACAATAGAAAAAAGATGAAGTCCCCTCCTTTTCCCAATGTTTGGTATACTGTCAGTAATAAGCAAATGCATATGTGATGGGCTTACGAGTCTTTGGAATCAATGCAGGGACACAAATTGTAATAACCTACATAATTCTAGATCTTGCTGCAACCTATAAATGTGGAGCCCTCACCCATGTATTTGTGGGGATTCTAGGAAGAAGTTTCATGTATATTCATGTAGAACCCTCTCATGTTCTCCTCTGTCCCTCTTTTTTGTCTTCAACTTCTGAGACTCCTTGGGGTGCGAGTGGTCTCAGATCGCCATCCTAACCTTCCACTGCCCTCAGCTACCAGTGTTCAGTATGACAGAGCAGTTGTCCATGCTGAGGATTCAGCCCACGATACAGTCAACACTGTCCCTCACTGCTTGTCCAGGACCAAGTAACCTCATTTTGCATGAAGCAGGTGCTTGAAAACATTTATACAAAGAATAAATGAGAGGTACCAAAGCCTTTCCTGGCATTCTGAATGTATTGGAGTAACACTATGGCCGATGCAGAAGGATGGAGATGTCTCTGTTCTCCCTTCGCTGTCTAATTATACAACTGGGTTTCAAAAGCTCACTTGTTTTTGCTAGTATGTCAGGGAGAGAGCCCCTTGTGGAAACAGTGCCTTAAACTTCTGCAGGCAGATCTTTCTTCAAAAAGACTGAAGGCGAGTATCCTGTTTCTTTCACTGGGCTTTATGCCAAGGTCTGAGGAAAACAGAATTATTCTTTGCTTTTACTTTCCCTTCTAGAACTGCAGATCCCTCCCCACCTTTCAACCACACCAAGTGTATAGGAAAAAGAATTTGGTCATACTTCTCTTTCTAATTCATTTAGTAGATATGCCTAGACATATCTACTTTCCTAAATGAATTCAAATGTTTGATGCTGTTTCAAATAGATATTTCAAAAAGAAAATCAAGATGTTAAATATAGACTGTTTGGAAATTAACAGAAATGGGAATATAGTTTTTAAAGTTATGGAATGCAATTGTGACTGTACTCAGAACAAAATTTATAATTTTATATGCCTTAATAAAATTATTGTAAATAAGTAAACTAAAATGCAGCTTCAGAACTAGGAAACAAAACAAAATCAAGACAGAAAAGTAAAAGTGTTAATGATTAAAAGTTAATATATCATAAAACTAAAATAAAAGTAAGAATTATGAAAGTAAAATATATTTTGGTAACAAAAAGTCAACAGAAGAATCAGTAAGTGCCTAGTAAGCCAGACTCAGAAAATTTTAAAAAGCAAAAATATACACTAGTAGGGTAAAAAGGTATGAGTTATAACTATAGATACAAGTGAGATTAAGCAAAACTAGGAGGGGCACGTGGGTAGCTCAGTCCGTTAAACATCTGACTAGGTTTTGGCTCAGGTCATGATCTCAGCGTTCATGAGTTTGAGCCCCACATCTGGCTCTATGTTGACGGTGTGGAGTCTGCCTGGAATTCTTTCTCGCCCAATCTCTCTGCCCCTCTTGCACTGTCTTTCTTACTCTCAAAATAAATAAACTTAAAAAAAACCCTATAAAGTAATTTTATTTCTATAAATATGCAAATAAATTTGAATAATAAAATGGATGATTTTCTAGCAAAAACACAAATTATTGAAATTGGCCCAGTTACACAAAAATAAATATCAGGAGTATTACATTTAAAAATATACTATTTTAGGGGCACCTTGGTGGCTTAGTCATGGTCTCACAGTTCGTGAGATCAAGCCCTGCATTGGGCTTATGCTGACAGTGTGGAGCCTGCTTGGGATTCTCTCTACTCTCTCACTGCCCCTCCCCCTCAAATAAACAAATAAACATAAAAAAAATACACTACTTTAAAAGTCTATGAAAAAAAATCCACAGGACTATTCTTTAAAGTGGAGAAGCTTGTTTTAGTGTGGCCAAACACAGTGATCATCGACAAATAGCAACACATTTAACTGCATGTCTAATAATAAGCAAATTTAAATATAAAATACCAATACAAATTTAAATATAAATTTAAATACAGGTTTAAACGCCAAACATGTTAAAAGACAATGGCCTGCTGAGGAAAGAATGGAGTACATAGAATGAACACAGGACTTTATCACATGTATTTTCTATAAATGAAGTTTTAGAAAAGTGCAGAGCCAAATAGAAATAAAGCCAAATAGAAGAACGAGCAACATGTATCAGCCAATAATTCGGAAAAGAAAACACTGAAGTGCATATGACATGAAAAGATGCTTAAACTCACTGCAAAACTCAGGGAAATACAAAATTAAATAATAATGAGACATGCACATTTTGCCCACAAAATTTACCAAAAATTTTAAATGGTGATAGTATCAGTGTTAACAAAGATCTGGGAAATGAGCAGTCTTAGATGATATTAGTGAAAGCATAGATTGGTAGAAATGTTTTGGAGGGCGATTTGAAGCCTCAATTAAAAATTAAAATACCAGTCCTCATTTTCAGGAATCTACTTTATCACAGAAATATCTTGGGCTTATAAATATATGTGGGTGGGGTGCCTGGATGGTTCAGTCAGTTAAGCTGCACACTCTTGATTACAGCTCAGGTCATGATCTCATGCATTGTGCGATCAAGCCCCACATAGGGCTGCGTGCTGACAGTACATGGGGCCTGCTTCTGATTCTCTCTCCCTCCCTCTCTGCCCCTCCCTTACTTACATTTACTCTCTCTCAAAATAAATAAATAAACTTAAAATATATACATATATGGCTTAGAGAGTCTTTGTAGCATGTGGTAGTGTTGAGAACAGTATGAAAATTAAATGTCATTCAACAAGTGTCAATGGAGTACATGTGTATGTACTAAACACAAAAGATATATGTTATGTTTCGTTTTGAAACTCACTTTGTAACTATATATGACAAAATTCTATTTAAAAGTGTATTTGTATATGTATGAAATTATTTCTCTATATACACCATGAATATATATATCATGCATGAATAGTCAGAGAGTTACAGGTTTATGTATCAAACTGTTAACAAAAATTATTTCTGAAAGTTGTAATTAGAAAGAAGGATGAAGGGAGGGGGGCTTCACTTTAGACTTTATATACTTCAAAAAAATAATAAGTCACAGGACAACAGGTGGTTTTTTTGAACACTTCTCTTGTGAACGTCCACAGTTCTCAAATTAAAAAAGAAAAAAAAAAGTTAAGCAAGTCATGGTGCTTAAGTTTTATAATAAAGAGATGAAACCCAAGATCTGAGGGTCAGTTAGAGGAGATGCAATGAATACAGTCTCATCAAGAGAGAAGTAAGTCTTCAATAGGGTATTGATTCTTAAGAGGAAAAACAAGTCTGATTCTTTAAATAGTGACCTCATAGGCTCTAAACTTCATTTGGAGGATGCAGTAGATCTCTTTTAAGCTTGATTTCCCTCGTGTCCAATCACATCTGTGTCATTCCCATATCTAAATTTGTTGCCCTTGTAGGACACATGAAAGGATATTGTCTAATGCATAGTCTTTCAAACTATGTAACATATTCCTGGGCTGTAGAATTTGTTTAATGGGTCCTGACCAGCATATCTCAGAAAATAAAATTATGATGGGGTAGAGAGTATAATATGTAATAAGGTACCCTATTATTTCATGGATATTTGGCTTTGAGTGTGTGGCTGTATATAGTAGATTGAGATGTAAAATGTATTTCTTATTGAGGCAAAATGCTGGAAAGCCA
This sequence comes from Herpailurus yagouaroundi, assembly GCF_014898765.1. Lineage (NCBI taxonomy): Eukaryota > Metazoa > Chordata > Mammalia > Carnivora > Felidae > Herpailurus > Herpailurus yagouaroundi. Next base: position 10,153,458 of record NW_024412411.1, on the reverse strand, counting down.
TTGCTCTGCACACAAATCTAGAAATAACCAACAGTGTCACTTGTGGATGCCTCTGCAGCTTATGTGATCTATAAATCTCTTTGATAAGTGTCCAAGTCAGGACTTCATGTCAGCAAATAGCAGTTTCATTATTTAGGTTTCCACAATTATAACTAAATGCTTTTATATATTGTGTGATGCTTAACTGCATTTTTTTTCCATTTTGTGATGACTACTTTAAAACTGCATACATTTTTTGAAAGGGCTTACACTTTAATGTTGTGCCTTTCAAAACAGTGTACATGGTACTGTGTGAGGTAGTCCTCAAAACCATGGAATATACAATTTTTAGTAAAATGAGCATGCTCATATTGTGAAAGAATACACAAGTCATACGGATTTGTAAGCTAATAAGCAAGACTTCAAAGTTCTTTCTCTCCTGCAGAGGTTACTGCACATGCAGTACCTTGAAATCCCAAGGACCCCCATCCCCTCCTCTGCCCCCAGGAGCACTTCAATGGAGAAACCCTTCTATAAGCCATCTTAAACCAGACCCGTAATTAGTCAGTGACACCTTAGAAAATCATTGACATCTAATTGAGAGTGGAAAGAAGACATTATAGGAATTCTGAGGTAACTTCTGGCTATACTGGGAAATTTTGTTTTCAAGAAACAGAGATTCCCACATATCACCTCAAGTACTGGCGGTTTATTATAGAGAAAAAACACAGAAATAACAATAAAGGGAATATCATGAGGAAACAAACAAAAAAAACAGCCCTGTAGCTTGAAACTGACCCTCCCTGACACTTAAACTGTCATTTTAGATCCAAGGAAGCAAGTGATCAGGATATGTATTGTGGCCTCTAAAGCAAAGGTGACATCATTCTGTTTCTCTGCTTCTCCAGGCTACTAACCAACTACCTGATCTCTGTTTTTTTGGGGGGGGGTGGGTAGGTGGGTGGGTGGCTGTTGATTGGTTGAGTCTTTGATACAAAATGTCTCGCACAGTCTCTGTTTCATGTCTCTGTTACCTGCCTATTTCTAATAATGATTGATTCTCTGTCTCTCCTAAACTCATAATCCCAGAGAGTACTTCTGGGTGGTGTGGCTAATAAAGGTGCTTCCTGCCACCAGCCTAATATGGTGATTAGCAGTACAGACTCGAGCCAGACAGCCTGGTTCAAAGTTCAGTTCAGCTGAGTACTGTGATGTGATATGACCTTGGGCAACTTATTTACACTCCTATGCCTCACTTTGCTCATCTATAAAACAATATATATGGAATATCTTACAGAATGGTTGAAGAGTCGATGCATACTAAGTACTTAAGTCTCTGACTCATAGTTAGGTCTTAGTGTTACTTACTCAAGTAGAATTTTTGTGGCAGCTCCTCTCAGTTGACTAGCTTATGAATATGGCCATTATCTGGGCCACTATATTCAGAACATTATTTCCTAAATTCATATGAATGGGTATCTACAATATGCCATGCACTACAAAAAGCTTTCATACTTATAGGGAAGTACAGAAAACAAGCAAGTGGATTTGTAAATGAACAGAGTAATTTCAGAGTGGTTAAGTACAGTGAAGAAGAGACAGAGGACAATTGGTGCTTGAGTTATTAGATGGGATCCATAGAGAATGTAACCTTTATGCTGAGACCTAAATGACAGATAGACCTGTTATCAAAACATTGGTATGTGGGAGGAGAGCATTTTAAGCAGGAGGAATAGTCTCTAAAATAGGAATGGAGAGAAAGTCATGTGCCCAAAGCAGGCTGACCTGGGAAGAGAGTGGGGAGTGACAAAGTGAGAAGTAGAGTTAAAGTCCCAACAATGTAAGAGCTTGTACTCATTTTAAGGAATTTGCTTTTGTTACAAATATGATCGGGATTGGGCACCTGGGTGGCTCGGTCGGGGTCGGTTAAGCGTCTGACTTCGGCTCATGATTTCACAGTTCATGAGTTGTGCTGACAGTTCAGAGCCTGGAGCTTGCTTCAGATTTTGTGTCTCCCTCTCTCTCTGCCCTTCCCCTGCTCGTGCTCTATGTCTCTCAAAAATAAACGTTAAAAAAATTAAAAAATAATATGGATTTGATCCTATTGGAGGTTGTTATGGAAAGGTCATGGATGAGGTGATTGTCTGATTTGCAGTCTGTTTTTAAAAGATCTAATTGCTAGAGTGTGGGTAGGAATGGAGGCAAGAAACTGTCAGGTATTACAGGAGTCTGGAAGAAAGATGGTGATGGCTTTGGGAAGGGTAGATGGAGAAAAGTGAAAATTAAGAGAAGTGGTTGAGTTTTTAATATATTTTGGACTGGGAAGAATTTGCTATTGGAGTAGATAAGAGTATAAGGTAAAGAAAGAAAAGAAGAATAGGTGTTAAAGACACTTCCTAGATATTTGGTTTAAGTAACTGAGTTTATGCTTGAGCCATTGGAATGGAAACACTAGAGGAGAAAAAAAAATTGGGCGTGGGTGTTCCAGGGTGTGGAGATACAAAAGTAATTTTTTATTTGTGTTAAGTTTGAAATGGCTATTAGATACCTAAGTGGAGATGTCCAAGAGGCATGTTGGACTTGAGATTAGCTGTAAAATCAGAACTGAATATACTATATTATATTATATTATATTATATTATATTATATTATATTAATCATGTCATATCATATCATATCATATCATCTCCAGTGGCTTTACAAATGCCATTAGTCATCATTGATAGAAATAACCTAGAGAGATGGTAGAATTAGAGTAAAGATGATGCTGAGGTTCAGGCTCAGAGGTCTTTGAATGTTCAAAAATTAAGCAGAGGAGGAAAAACAAGCCAAGGAGACTGAGGCTACGTTAATGGGAAGGATTAAAAACAAAGAATATGGTTATCTGTAGTTAAAAAAGGACTGCTGCCCCATAATCAGCAAAAGAACCCTTTAGAAGGGGGTGGTGAATGCGGCAAAAATCTGAGCAGCCGATGTTACTCATTCCACCCCTGCTCAGCCAAGCACATATATCCCTCTTCCCCTACAGTGCTGCTCACACATCTTCAAACTTCATGAGACGACAACAAAAGCACTCATCCACTTTTTAATGATCATGAGGCAAGGGGAAACTCAGGCAGAAACAATACTGATTGCACCCAGAGATAATATAACTAGGATACTTCAAAAGATACTTGTTGGTCTCTAAGACTATAATACTATGTGATATCCATTTCTTTTTTAATTTCTTCAAAAACCTGCCCAGGTACTGTGTTCACCATCATACTAAGGAATTAATTTATCAGTGTATCCTTCACCATTACCACCTATACCAAATATTGGAGTTAAACAGTCAGCTATTCAATGATTTCCATAGAAGCTCTTTGCCATAACAGATGCAAAAGCACTTGTTCAGGAAAGGTGTGGGGTGGAGGTTTGTATTCCTTAACCCACATATTTTGACTAATATAAACAGAAGCAGTATTATACCCTGGTGGAGGTGAGGGGAGCAGGAAGCCTCTTTTTAAACTGGTGTTACTCCCTTCACTAATATCAGGTTTTATAAAGGAAGTTTCTCCATGAAAAAATGTATTGTTGGGGCATCTGGGTGGCTCAGTCAGTTAAGTGTCCACTCTTAATTTCGGCTCATGATCCCATAGTTGTGGGACCAAGTCCGGTGTCCAGCTCTGCACTGAGGGTAGAGCCTGCTTAAGATTCTTTCTCTTCTTCTTGCTCTGCCCCTCCCCTGTGTGCACTGTCCCCCTCTCTGTTTCTTAAAAAAATGTGTTGTGAGGCCTTTACATCAATGACTGGGATTGCACAAGGCTAGGAGAAAGATACAAAGAGTAGGATGAAGGATGATCTGAAAAGATGACAGGGGGAATAAGTGTAAAAGAGATTATTCCCTCATTCCTGAAATTTGCCCTGCTGTTTTTATAGGCAAATATATGCTTCTATATTCACAAACATTAATGAACTCCTTCCTTCCTGCCTGCCTTCCTCCATCCCTCCCACTCCCCCCCTCCCTTCCTCCCTTCTCTCCTCCCAACCTTTCTTCCTTTCTCCCTCCCTCTCTCCCTCCCTTCCTTCCTTCCTTCCTTCCATCCATGTGTCCATGTGTTGATTATTTGTGATGTTTCAGGCATCCACACGTCTGATATGAGGCTGGTACTCACTAAGACAGCTTAAGCTCATGGAATAGTAAAAACTCTCCTTGATTTAGAGTCAAAGTCTCTCCCTCAGCCAGGGAGAACATTAATCAGGAAAGCTGTAGGAGTTGGGAGACCAAGGGCAGCATGGTTGCCTTCTAGTTTCTCTCTACCAAGGGGTGTTTATCTCTCCAGTTGGCTCTCTTGGACAAGTCTAAGATCCTGCTCCACAGGAAGCCATATGTTTTTCTCTGAGAGTCCAGGCTAGCCACAGGGCAGCACAATTACACCTTGTTTTACTGCCAAAGCAGCTAGTCAGACCACCCCTTACTCCTCCGTGATTTACATAGAAGTCAGACACCTTCTATGTGTATAGTACACTCCCAAGGGCCTCCACAGTTGTTAGTTGGTTTGGTTGGTTTGTTTTGTCTTTAATGTATATGGTACAGGCAAGATTGATTGCTAGATTTTCACAATACCTGCTAGTTAGTAAGGACTTCATCTTTTCCTTACCATTGATACCAGCTGTTGATAACCACTATTTTAAACAGCTCAGTGAGTGAGCCTAACTAGCAAATTAATAAATACATCTGTTTCCAATCTTTTCAATTAAGACCCACAAAAGTCACTTGGCAAGTAAGAGAAGTCTCTGTTTTGTCACTTACTAATCCTTTCAGTCATTATCTGGTACGAATCAATTCTATATATTATTACCTATGAAGGTGAAGGCTCGCAGTACAGAAAATAAGAAAACAGGAACAAATAGATGACTAATATTGAGGGCTTACTATGTAAATTTTTTATACACATTATTGACTCTAATTCTCAAAACTATCCAAAGAAATAATGTGCTATTACCACTAATTTTACAGGGGAGGTTAGAGATATTTGTAAAAGGAGGCATAAAGCTAAAGGATGGTTAAATATCTTTCCCTCTCCATGCAGAAGTATGGACAAGCCTTGCTAATTGGATAACCAATCACATGTTAACTCCTTTCAAGGGAAACAAGAGTCTGTTCTTGATAATGTGGAGGGACTGTATATTCCTTTGCATGCTTGTCTTTTCCCTTTCATCTTTTAATTTAATTTTTTAAACCAAACCTTAAACTTGGAAGGGAAAATAGTTTTCTTCCTGTTGAGATAAATAACAAATCTGGGGTTTTAGCCACTTGATGTTCTTTGAAATGTCAATTTCAAGGGAGAAAATTAGCATTGGAGAGCCCAGAACTAAATTTCAACTGTGCCTTTCTAAATTGTGCATGCAAATGGACAATTAGACCTGTGATGGGTAATTGCATGCCTAACTGAACCCTTCCACAAGTAGTTTAGAAGCCGATTCTCAAGGTTGAATTTGTAGAAGTCCTTATAAATTTCCTCTTCTGCTCAAACAGCCTATGGAAGCTCATCTTTAACTTCAATAAGACAATACTTCTATATTTCAGATAGTTCCCAGCAAAACTAAAATCACTTGAGGAGGTCAGAAAGGAACATAGAAGAAAATAGAGTGAAAGGTACTAAAATTTGTTTTACATATATGATACAATAATCATCATTGTAGAAAAATTAAAAATCATGTGAGCATATAAAATAGTATATAAATATAAAATAGAATCACTAATAAGCCATCCAGAAATGTTAATATTTTGTCCTTATCTTTCTGAGGTTATTAATATATTAGTGAATATTCATATATATATAATACTATAATATACTTTTCCATATTTAACAATGTATTTCATAACAATTGTCTTTCCATAGTCCTCTTATGACCCCCCACATTTTTTCATTTTAATATATCACAATGTACGAAATTGAGATCCACATGCCTAATGTTTAGGTTATTTCTTATTGCCGTGTTATAAAATAACATATTATAAAAATGCAGTGGTAAACATAAAGGCCCATTTAGTTTTGCTGGATTCCCTAATTACTTCTTGAAATCATTTCCCCTTCATGCAGTTCTGAATAGCATCATTCTTTTTGATTTTTGTCATATAAGTGAAAACCATCTCTTTTTCCTTATTGTTTTTATTCATATTTCAGGTGTGGTCAGCATCTTGTAAAGGTCAGTCATTCCTCTCCAGCTCAGCATTTCTCTGAATGATCTTCTGATCCTATAAAGAGCCCTTTCTCTCTTTTTTCAAGCAAGATGCATTAACTTCCTATAAAATTACTGTGCCATGGAACACACAATAAAAAAAAAAGAAACTAATCTTCTCTCATACTCTGCCAAATAAAACAGTATGATATACATTCAAAAATTCATTTAATGTTGTGTATTTCTTTCATGTATTTATATCTACCTAAATCATAAAACAGGAATTAAATTTCCTTGGAGGCTCAGGAAAAATCAAGGACTAGTAGTCAGTCCTTGAATAAATCTTACTTCCTTTGAATAATTTTCCTTTCTTCCTTCCTAGTATATAGAAAATAGATTTATTTATATATTTATTTTCAGCTATATATATATATATATATATACACACATATATAGTGATAAGTGTATGGATTTATCTATATCTATATCTATATCTATAGAGACATATAAACAGACAGATACAGGTATAACTGTAGATTTAGATATTCTTTCACTATAGATAACCATATATCCCTTCAGGTGGGTTACATGCTTCAATATTTTCAGTGGAACAAGTATTTATTTATAGCGGATTTAATATCAGTGATGAAATTTTTAATGGTAATTTAATTTCACAAAGAACTGTGGTCACAGATTAGATGATACGAAGGTCAACAAAAAACTCTCTTGATCCATAAGGGCTCAACAAAGTACAGATGCAAATAGTTAATATCCCACATGACTGTATCTCCTTTGAGAGATATTTAGCCAGACTGAAAGTCATTAGTACATGAAAAATTTTAAATCTAGAAGAAATTTAAAAATTTAAGACAACTACTAACATTAAAATTGACAGGATAAAAACCTCTATTTTATGAGAATTCCAGGGAAAAGAATCAGCCTATTATTGTTTTGGTACAGGCAACAGGAATCAAAATTCATTAACTCTGGAATTTTAAATGAGAATGATAGTTTCATGATATGATAAACCTGTATTAATGTTTTGTAAACCACTAGGGGATTATGTGCTTTTGAAAAGCTGTATTGATAGTGAATTAATTTACCTTATTGATGGAAAATTAATAAGTATTGGCAGGACACTCCTTAAATTGTGTTATTCTATTATGCAAAATGCTTTATAAATGTTTTGTTTGTTTGTTGGGTTGCTTATTTGTTTTGCTTTGATTTTTAACCTTACAGGAGTTTTCAGTTTACCATTTGAACATCTAATTTAGGGGCGCCTGGGTGGCGCAGTCGGTTAAGCGTCCGACTTCAGCCAGGTCACGATCTCGCGGTCCGGGAGTTCGAGCCCCGCGTCAGGCTCTGGGCTGATGGCTCAGAGCCTGGAGCCTGTTTCCAATTCTGAGTCTCCCTCTCTCTCTGACCCTCTCCCATTCATGCTCTGTCTCTCTCTGTCCCAAAAATAAATAAACGTTGAACATCTAATTTAACTAATGGCATATACATATATATCTTAAAATGTTACTGCTACTAATTTTCAATAAATCCATTTTAAAAATCTACCTTTTGGGTAATTTATGTAAAATTTAGTTTATTCCTTCAGCCATCATGTATTGATTATTCTTATTATTCTTTTTGACAATCACTTTTTTTATTTGTTTATTTTCAGAGAGAGAGAGAGCAGGGGAGAGGCAGAGAGAGAGGGAGAAAAGGAATCTCAAACATGAACGCGGACACAGGGCTCAATCCCATGAACCATGGATCATGACCTGAGCTGAAATCAAGAGTTGGACCCTTAACTAACTGAGCCACCCAGGTGCCCAGACAATCACTTCTAATGAGCATTTTTCTGTGCAGAGGAGCAGGTTGTTACAAAAGTATACCAAGTTCTGGGGTGCCTGGGTGGCTTAATCAGTTAAGCATATGACTTCAGCTCAGGTCATGATCTCACAGTTCATGGGTTCAAACCCTGGGTCAGGCTCTGTGCTGACAGCTGAGAGCCTGAAGCCTGTTTCCGATTCTGTGTCTCCCTCTCTCTCTGCCCCTCCCCCACTCATACTCTGTCTCTCTTGCTGCCAAAAATAAATTTAAGAAAACCATTAAAAAATTAAATAAATAAATAAATAAATAAATAAATAAAAGGATACTAAGTCCTTTCTGTATCTCTCACTTTACCCCGTATCATTCTCTTTCTGAATTGCCACCCTCCAGCTATACCAGAATTGTTTCAACTCTTTACCCATGCCAAGTTTTCTCACACTTAAGGAACCATCCTTCTTTCTGACATTTTCCTTCAGCAGACTATTTTTTATTTATTATTCATTCAGAAAAAAACTGACATCCTATTCTAAGTTTGGTTTTCCTCCTGTGAACTTCCATAAATGCTGTATCTGTTGCATTTTAGCATTTGCCATTTTATGTCATTCACTGATAGGCTGTGAGATTCCTAAAAAACAAGGATAATGCCTTTCTTATTTGTCCTTGCATCTTCATCCCAAGCAGTGTCTCGCAAAAAGGATAAATAAATATCTAATGAACAGTCAGGTGGGTAAATGAATGGCCAAACGAACCAGTTGTATAAGAAAACAGGGCACATTTGGGAATTCTTAGATGGCAGTGAAAAAATGTACCAAGTACAGCTGATTCTTGTTATTTGCAGTAGTTACATTATATAAAGTTGCTATGAACACTGAATTAGCAAATGCAAAATCATTGTTCCTAGGAGAAAGATAAGGTTAGGTTCCTGTGAGCCTCAAGTCACAACATTTTTGTCAGTTAATCAATACATAGTCTTATTTTATGTGCATCTCTGTTTAAAGGTACCTCCTTATTTAGAATATATCATCAATTTATTAACATTGAACTCACAGTCCATAGTGCTATTACTAATGCCTAAATGAAGCCCACCTAACACTTGTATTCTCTTCATAAGGTATATCATAGCCTTCTTGAACGTAAGAATACTAGACAGTACTTCAGTGCTGTGCTTGGGATCCATTTTAAACAGCAAAATAAAAAAAATTAAAAATTTTTAATTAAACAGCAAAAAAAAACCCAAAAAAAAGCACAACAATTAATTAAAAATTAAAAATTTTTTTAAACAGCAAAAAAAAAAAACAAAAAAAAGCACAACAATGCAAAAAGTGTGGCACTAACTAGACTACAAAAAGAACAGTTGCTTCTAGTATGGGACTGGAAACAAAAAAATCAGGATTGCCTTGGTCCACCTCAGCTTGGAATATGTGCGTCAGGCAACTCAAGTTTTGTCACTGCACTTGTGCCTGTCCCTTAAAAAGTGTGAAAAGCCTGTGGAAATGCCATGATTATTGATTTTAGAGTTACAAATACATTTGCATATATAGAAGCTGGAAATAATGAATATTGTATTTCGTTCTAGTGAAAAAATATGATTTCTGCTATCAAGAAGCTTGCAATACAATTGAAGTTAGGAAACAATCAAATAACCATCAAACAAGGCAAAAAGCAATACAAAAATGCATAAGGAAAGTTTTAAAGGAATTTAGAACCAATGGACATTACTGTACTCAGATGAGGCTTTATTGTGGTTGTGGCTTTAAACTATATTTAGAAGGGTAAGTAGGATTTTAAAAGAAGGTTAAAAAAATAAACACATATGACCTTGGGAAATGAGTGAATGTTTGATAATGCCAGTTAGAAAAACCAGTTAGAAAATGATTACAACAGGCCATCAGGTGGATAGACTAAACCAGTAATAGTAACTAAAAAAAAAAAAAATGCTAAGATAGAGATAAAAACATTGTTCTAAAGGCAGAAAAACAAGTCTGCAGAGAAAGTGAAAATAACTGCACAATAAGAGTATTGAGATCAGTCTGTAAATGTTATCCACAGACTATATTAGTTTTCTCTTGATGCATAACAAACTGTCATGAATTGAACCACTTACAACAACATGTGTCATATATACGGGTCATAGTCTCCATGGGTCTGGAGTCTAGGTTCCAGAGACCAAGGCTACATCTTTTGCACAGGTTCTCAAGTGCACTGCAAATGCACTGCTTTCCTCTCTGCAGACTGAAGTTGTTTTCCAAATCATGTGGTTGTTGCTGACTTTAGTTGTTTGAGTGTGTAGGACTGAGGATGCCATATTCTTGCTCAGCACCTATATCTTGGTCACATGTTCTTTACATGGGCTTTCTCAACAATATGGCAAAACAGAGTTTGCCTTGCTTCAAATTTGTTTCTTCATATATGGCCTAAATTCTCTACTACAAGGTTCACCTGATCTCCCTTTTGATGAACTCAATGTCAGCTGATTAGGAATCTTAATTACATCTGCCAATCCCTTTATTTGTGACATATAATGGAAGCTAATCACAAGAGCGACATCCATTGTAATCACAAGACCCACACACACTCAAGGGAAGGGAGATTATATAAGGGACAGGAATCTTTGGGAGGATCTTATAATGCTGCTACACTAAGGATTCACTGAATTGATACATATATGATCCCCCTCCATTAAAAACAAAACAAAACAAAAAAAAAAAAAGAAAGAAATCTCTGTGTCTCCCTGTTTCCCCTCCCCTGTTCATGCTTGGTCTCTTTCTCAAAAATAAATTTAAAACATTTAAAAAATTAAAACAAATTATCACCGTTACTAGTCAGTCACAACTTTCCCACTCCTACCAGTTAGATTTCTTCCTTTACTAATCCGGGGAATCCAAAGGAAGAAGCTTTGTGTCCCTGAGTTGGAACATGGCTGGATCTAAATTAGGACTAAATTGATCAACTTCAGAGAGAGAAGACCCTAAGCAGAAGTTCCAGCGCAGGGAGAAGAAGAAGACATTCCTGCAGTGCTGTGAGCAGAGACAAGGCAGAGAGGTGTGCTGAGAAGCAGAGAGAAGGGGAGACATGAGGTAGGTTTGTAGGATGAGGATTTGGGGGGGAGTTGACATGTGGAAAGGACATTTTTGAGGCTGCTTTGCTTTGTGTTTCAAAAGTCACCTCCTCCTGCTTTCCTAGTTCCCAATATCTTCAACAAAACATTCTCTATTTTCCCTTGTTTTAGAACGATACTCATCTACAGGTTTTTATTTATTGTTATTTTGTTTTGTTTTCTTGAGACAGTATCTAAGAGTGGCTTGAACTTTGACACTAACAGAGATAAATCATGGCCAGTTAACACATTGTTGTACACCTTATTCCTTCTCCTTCTCTTCCTTCCAAACTCTCTCTCCCTCTCCTTGTCTCTTCGTCCCTCTTTCCCTCTCTCTCTCTCTCTCTCTTTTCCCTCTCTCTCTTACTTCCTTTCTTTGTCCTGGAAACTCTCTTCCAAGATTTCTCTCACTTTCTTCTGTAGCTCTAAATCTGTTTGTATCATTCCAGCTAAGACCTTCCAATGTTTTTGTTTTGTTTTGTTTTGTCTATTAATATCACCTAGAATGAAATCCAAACTCTTACCTTGGCTTGGAAACACCTATAATAGGTGGCATAAATGGTATCTGCCCACCTCTCTGACTTTGTCTGATGCCACCCTATTTCTGTCCGCTCTGTTTGACCTCTTCCTGTTTCTTGAATACGCTCAGCCAATTCCTGCTCTACCAGTTCCACACCAGTTTCCTCCCTGTGGCGACTTTCATCATGTACTTCAGTTCACAGATTAAATATTATCTCCCCAAAGAGGTCTTCCTTAAAAACCCTAACAGAGCCACCTTTCTATCAAAGCATCCTATTTTAATTCTCTCACTGCAACGTACCACCATCTGATATTCGTTTTGTTTATTTTCTGTCTTCTGCCCTCCCACTTCTGTCCCTGGACAGGCCGTGGGCTCCTCAAGTCCAGGCAATATGTCTCCACAGATTACCCGTGTATGGCCAGTAATTAGAACATTGTTGGACACATAGCAAATGCTTTACAATTATTTGTTAATAAGTGGATTTATAACAGATTAGGCTGTATGTTTTAATCTTATCTTTGGCACTAATGTGCTGTTTGATCTGGGGCAAGGACAAGGGAGATCTTTCAGAGTACAAAAAAGTACAAAAGTACTTTTGGAGTACAAAAGCAAGTATATTTATGAATATTTCAGTATCCTGAATCTGTTATATGTTATTATTAATTTTTATGGATGAGGAAACTGAGATTCTGTGAGATGAAATAATCCATGATTAGTATGTATGCGGCAGAGCTAGAAATCGAAACTACGTATGTTTGCCTTAAAGTTTCCTTCGGACACTGCCATTCCGCAATCTTGAAACAACACTATCTTCTACTTCCATCTGTAGGATAAACTTACACATATCAGGCATCTATTGTTTTTTAACCTGAACAGCTTTTCTAATGTGTAGAAAGGAGGCAAGAAGAATGCACACTGAGTGGAGATTCTAAATACAAAGGTTTTGGGGCTGCATAACTCATTTTGTTTGCTTTTAAGAAAAAGAAATGATAAAAAGAGTAATAAGCAGAGGTAATATCTACAGAATTATCTTTTCCATTATCCCTGACAGTTTATACTCTTTAAAAGCCACCTACTTTGTCTTTAACTAATCATTTTATTTTTTCAATCTCCAACTGTTTTGTGTGTTAAATGCTTTCTAAATGATTTGTAAGGTTGATATTTAAACAACTTTTACACTGCCTAATCGCACAGTTGACTCTTTTGAAATGTCACCTTTTTTTCCCACTTTCAATATCTTTATTTAGATGTCAAATTATGCTAGCAATTGCCAATGTTAATTCAGCTGCAAGCAGTGATTATGTCATATACACCTATTTTATTCTTCTCCGTTCTGATTCAGTGAAAAACTGCTTCTCACTTATTTCATTTACTTTGGTTTCTCTTATCTTCCACCCTTTCTTTTCTTTTAATTTCTTTTCTTTTGTGTTTGTTTTGTTTGTCTTGTGGTTTGCATTTTATTCTTTTTTGTTATAGTTTTGAATTCCAGGCATGAGTTTGGTTTGCTCAAAATTTCAAAAAGTTATCAAGATGTTTCCTAGATACATAAGAGTCACTGTGACATTAACAAATACTGTTTTGGGCTATGGATGAGTAATTGCTTAGTAATGCCTGGTGTATCTCTGAGAGTTTGTTCTTTTAAAGGAACTAATATTCACTGGAAGGATCTGAGACAGATCCTATCACTCCAGGAATTTTTGAAGAGTGTATGGGCCTTCTCTGCTGTCTTCATATAGCTACAAATTCCCTTCATAATGATAATAACAATGATAACACAGCAACCTTGGCTAATCCTATGAGTACTATTATTATCTTCAGTTCATACATGAAGAAATGGAATTCAGTGAGGTCAACTAACCTCAGCTAATAAGGGGTTTACTCAGGATTCTGCCACAAAATTTGGGCTTTCTGAGTAAAAGAATCTGAGCTTTTCACCACTATATTTGACATGTCCTGGCCTTAACTGTATTTTCTTTTCCAGCCTTGCTCTTCCTGCTGGTATTTTTCTTTCTTTAGTTCAAGAAACATTTATTAAGCATTTAGAGCAATGCAACAGAGATGGAACAGTGAATAATCAATTTTTAAGCTGCTCAAAAGTTACCAGGGTGGTAGTGGGAGGCACATATATAAACAAGTGGTCAGGTCACAAAGCTGTAATTGCAGTTGGGCAATACCAGAGATTGTTTCCAGGGTCTGTCCACAGTTTAGACTATGTATTGAATTAATATGTGCTGACAAGGGGAAAGAAGAACAATTATTGGATGCTTACTGTTTGCTATCTGTTGTGCTAAGTACTTCTATTAATTAAGGCAATACAGGCTTAATACAAAGGATGTCTATTTCTTGCTCAGATAAGTTGGTATCTTGGTTGGGCAGCTATCTTCCAAGCAGTGCTCAAACTCTTGGTACCTTGAGCCTCTCTCATCTGCAATTTGTGATTCCTAAGATTTCCCCGTAGACCTCTTTTATTGCAGCCAGCAGACATGGAAAAGGAGGAGGATGCCTGGGTGGCTCAGTCAGTTATGCGTCCAGCTCTTGGTTTCTGCTCAGGTTGTGATCTCACGGTTCCTGAGATGGAGCCCTGCAGCGAGCTCTGTGCTTACTGTGGAGCCCACTGAGGATTTCCTCTCTCCCCCCCTCTCTCTGCCATTTTGCCAATTGTGCATGTGCACTCTTTTTCTCAAAATAAATAAATAATCATTAAATAAAAAGAAAGAAATGGAAAAGGAGAGAAAGAAGGAATACATGAGACACTTTTCATGGACCAGGCTTGAGAGGGACCTTCTATTTCATTGGCTAGAACTCAGTCATATGGAAACATCTGATTGCAAGGGAAACTGGGAAATGTGGTCTGACAATGAGCCCAGGTAAGTTTATGAGCAAATACATACAATGAAAGTGTGGATGCAATGAAATTATCTATTTAAATGTCAATAAAGTCACCATCTCCAGAGAAGTTTCTAAAAAAAGTAAAACTTGATAATTTTGTGATGACCTGTCTTCTATTAGGCTATCTTCACCCAGCCCATGGGGGAAAAAAAACAGAGAAGAGAAGACTCTTGCAAAATATTTTTAAGATAGTGATAACTTGCCCCCATAGACTTTGAACTAAAAAGTTGCATGTATTGTGTGTGGATATGAGTACACTAGCAATATGCACTAGGAATAAAGAAACAACTAATTGAGTGTTTATTCCCTGTGTGCTTTGTATGGGTAATTTCGCTTGATAATCAAATACAATCATTATCCTCATTACTGACGAGGCTCAGAGATATCAGCACGTTGCTCAAGATCACAAAAATAGTAATTAATAAAGCCTGGATTCAAATCCAGATTATTCTCTGCAAAGTTGATGTCCTTTCTATTACACCAAGCAGACTCTGTGAGAAGCCTTAAAGAAAATAAATTGCAGCAGAAGCAATCCCAGGATACTTTAATATATAGATATTTAACCATTGTTTGACCTTAACCTCTTAGACCTCTAACATCCTATATTAGACTTTCAAACAGTATATAAACAAAAATTCCCACTTATTAAAAGTACAGTGGCACAAGGACCCATGGTGTAACTATTCTCAAATACTCAACTTAGAATAAGAGCCTTAAATTTTCTGTAATTGAATCCAAGGAAACTTCAGGTAATCAATATCCTCGCTTTTGCCCTGTACCTCCATAGTAATATTTGTTAACTCTCCTCATTTGAAAAATGGAAAAATTAAGGAAAACCTAATAGTATATGTTAAGGGAAAGGGAATATTAACCTGAATATTCAGAGGTATCTTAAATCTCCATGAGCTATTTCAATAGGTATTACAAGGCAGAGACCACAGAAGCCGGAGTTAGAGCTGATAATCTATACCAATTTTGAATAATGTCTTTCAAAATAAAGCATTCAGAAAAGTTTATCTAGAATAGGGCATTTATCAGAAATCTGTGATGTAGCCACAAAATTCATAAATAGGTAATTATGGGCTATTATATTTCTTGTTTTGATTTGTCACTTGATAAGAGAGTATAGTATAGTAATTTTATTTGATTCTGCTTCTTTGTGTCATATATATACATGTATATATACACATATATATGTATATATATATACACATATATATGTATATATATATACATATATATATGTATATATATATATATGCAAAATAGTATAGTATAGAGTTTTATTTGGCTGTGCTCCTTTACATTTTTTTGGCTCTGTTCCTCTTTACAAGGAAGGTTGATAAACACCACTAGCTCAATTTCCTGGGTTGAATAGGTCCTTTCTAGTGCAGTGGCTATTCTGAGACAGGTGGCTATTCTCCCACTCTTATTGCTGAGTTTCCTGAGATTTGGTGGGCAGGAGAAGAACACACAAATAAATAACTCCTAGGGCTAGCGTGCATTTCTGTGATCACTAGTTTTAGTTCCACGTTCCACCCCTACATGGATCTTGTTTGAAGAAATAGAGTGCCATCATTTTCCTCCATACCTCCTAATTCCCCTTTCTTTTTATCCATTATTTCTGAGATGGTCTTTCCAAATGCATGTAAGTGTTTATTTGTCTTTCTGTGTATTTATTTTAAAGCTGGGGTCACCCTACTCCAAGTATAAAATAGAATGGAAGAGACAATGAACTTTCTGGCTACTGACTGTTATGTGAGGTTAAGTCTTAATAGGTACCACTTATATTTCATAATCTAAATCACTCAGCCTTTAAATCAGTGAAAATCCCTCCTAGATTTGTCTACTGGTTTTAGTTTTCCCTGTTACTGTAAACTTTATTTTTTTCCCTGAAAATTCAAAGATTAAGAGTTTGATGAGAGGGTGTTACAAGGACAATTTCCTGGACATTATTTTAAACTGTGTTGTTAGTGGTTGATAAATGAGTGTGTGAATAAATGAATGCACAAATGAGTGAATAAAGTTAACTAGAGTCACCAAAAATCTAAAGAACCTTACCTCAGCTGGTAGTGACATGGAGGAGAGGTCCAATTCTGTTTACAATCACTGAGAAAATTATAGCAATTCCCCAATAGGCTGAGAAAGAAAGGCTCATTCCTGAGCAGAATAATAATACAAATGCCAACATCTTCCAAAACAAAAGACACCACTACAGTTCCTATTGTAAACACATTGTTTATCTCAAAATGCTCCTGTTGATAGCTTGGCATTGGGAATAATCATTGCATAACAATGCTCTCACACTGCAAGGGAATGAGTATGAAAAATGAACACTCCACAGATAATAAACATAAATGCAGGCAGCACTTAATATTTTAATTTAAAAAAAACCTTCTCTTTTGAATTCAAACCTCTAGAAGATTGCTCAGAGATACTCTCATCACTGGATATGCAAGACAAAAAAGTCACCAAGTAACCCTGCTATTTCAGTAACAGATGAAAAAGGACCAAATGTAATGAGAGATTCCAGCTAGAAACACAAGGGCCGGGACCATTTTAAAAACTAATAGAAGACAAAGGCATTTCACAGCAGATAAACGTAGCCTAATAATGGCTTTGATGAGCCTTTGTCTCTCAGCTCTTTGTGCACACTAACATGTGAGGAATTAAAAAGAAAGAGAGACAGAGAGAGAGAGAGAGAGAGAGAGAGAGATAGCAAAATAGTCGAAGACTTATCTGTATGTGTCACTAATGAGTGATGAGAACTGGAAAGACAAAGGATGAGTTTCAGTGGTTTTGATGGGCCTTTTTGTCAGATATGTCTGTGTGAATTACAAAATATGAGACATGACAGAGAGTAGGAGTGGAGGAAAAGGGAAGAGATAAGTTTGATATGTGATGAGTAATACATTAAACTTTTTGTGAAAAGAATGTGGGTTGGGGAGGGAAACGTCTCTAGTGGTTTTCACAATAATAATCAGACAATTGATTATCTAGTATGAATGTCCCAGAAGAATCTGCACATCACTGAACATATGTTAAAGCACAGGCCAAAGTCTTCTACAGGGAGGAATCCTGACTACGGCTCCTCAGGGAAATCCTCAGGTGATTTATTCAACAAGAGTAAAGGAAATCATAGACTATCTGATGTATGACCATTTCACTTAGTTTGGCTAGATTGGATGGAGCCATCATTCAAGCTGATCTTCAATTTAGTTAATTTTTCATTTCAATCTGACCAGTTTTTAAACTAAACTGAAGATTCAGTTCAGTCCAACTACCTCTATGTGTGGACATAGCAAAATAGGAGTTAGGTGCTTTTGACTATGAGAATACTAATCTGGGTTGGAATGCCGGCTGCCCCACCTTCTTGCTCTGTGATCTGAAACCACTTAATATTTGTAATTTCATTTTCTTTAACTGTCAACTGAATATGATAATACCTAGAATGTAAAAGTTTCTAAGAATGGAAAGAAAGTTAACATATGTAATTCAGATTACTCTGCCATTACTTGGGGTAGAATTTTGGGGTAGTTTGGAATTGTTCTGCATATTAATGAGATAAAGATATGCAGTTGTGGAGTAGAAGAGGCTCTTGGTTTGGGGAAAGATCTAAGAAAATAAAATGCCTCCTGGTGCCAAGAAAAGACTAGGGAAAACGCATCTATTAAGGGAATTTAAGATGTTTGCTTGAACAAGGGAAATGAGGCAATATAGTTTTCATGACTCACTGTATTAGTGAGCATTCCAGTGCTAAGGCTACTGGAATAAAGTTCCAGAAACTGGGTGAGCAACACAAATCTATTGTCTCAGGATTCTGGAGACCAGAAGTACTAGCTTAAGGTGTTAGCAGGGCCATGCTTTCTCTGAAGATGTCAGGGGATGATCTATTCCAGGGCTTCCTGCTAGTTTCTGGTAGTTCCTTGGTTCATGGCAGCATCATTCTAATCTTAAGATGGTGTTCCCTATATGTGCATTTCTGCATCCAAATTTACACCTTTTCCTAAGGACATTAGTCATTTCATCTAGTTAGGGCCCACCTACTCCAGAAATCATCTTTACTAATGATTTCTACAATGACTCTATTTCCAAATGAGGTCACATTCTGAGATTAACATATGAATTTTGATGGACACAATTCAATCTATATAATATTCAGTAATGCTTTTTGATAGATTTTTTTTTCCAGAAGAAATAACAAGGTATTCTGTCCTCCATGTTGATGGAGAAAAATCAAGACTGCATTGATTAGGAAGTAAATGGCTGGAAGAGGGGTTGAAATGTAGGTTATGAGTATGAAATTGCCTTAATGTGTTGATTATAGCAGTAAACAGTTATTGAGTTACACAGGCAGTGACAACTGTAATAAAAAATGACCTGACCCTTTGAGGAGCTCAGGGTGTATTGATGGATATATACGAAGAGATAATGATAATATACTATTGCCCAAAATATAATGGGATCCCACCAGAGTCATTTACATATTTGTTTCTTTTGATTCCTAATGCTGTTGTAATATGTCTTTTTATTGCTTAGAATTTATGAAAGAATAGTTTATCACTTGAGAATAGCTTCCTAAAATAATCTATTAGAAATCTAGAAAATTGGCATAAATGTCTATGCCTGCATGGTCCCTAAGTGCTATAACTGGATGTTTTATAGATGTATGTTATTTTTTATTCTACCCCACTGTCAAGGCTTCCACCCTCAAATAATATGAACACTGAAGATTTTGTAAAATGTGAGTAAAACTCAGAACATTTCTCAAGATAACCTTTAATATTAGTGTTAGAATACTATTTGAATATGATGCCTCATGGTATCATCTCTAATGATTTTGATACATTTATGGAAAGAAAATATCTTATAATGTATTATATATAACTTTTTTATCTGTAATATTTGTGGAAATAATTTATTTTATATTATATATTATACATGATTTTTTAGAGCAGTTTTAGCTTCATAGTAAAATTGAAGTATGAAAGTACAGAGATTTTCCCATACAGACTTTAAACTATAAACTGTATGACTTTAAAAACATACAGACTTTAACTGTATGTTTTGGTAAATATTCTTTATGAGGTTAAGGAAGTTCCCCTCTAATCCTAGTTGTCTAAGAGGGTTTTTTTCATGAAAAGGTGTTATATTTTATAAAATAGTTTTCTGCATATGTTGATGTGATCATGTGATTTTTTTTTCTTTCTTAGATTGTTGATGTGATGGATTGATTTAACTGATTTTCAAATATTGAAACTGCCTTGCATACCTGGGATAAATTGGATTATATAATTATTTTTGTCCATCATTGGATTGGATTTGCTGTTATTTTGTTGAGGATTTTTGCGTGTATGTTCATGAGAGATACTGGTCTGGTAATTGTTTCTGGTGATGTCTTTGTCTGGCTTTGACATCAGGGTGATTCTTGCTTCAAAGAATGAATTAGGAAATATTCTCTCTGCTTCTGTGCTCCAGTTTTAGAGAGTTAGAATTTCTTCCTTAATATTTAGTAGAATTCACCAGTGAACCCATGTAGGTCTGGTATTTTCTGTTTTAGAAAGTTGTTAATTACTGATTCAATTTTTATGTAGATATAAGCCTATTCAAGATTTCTGCTTCTTCATGTGTAAGGTATAATAAATTGTGTCTTTCAAGAAATTGTTCTATTTCATCTATGTTATCAAGTCTGTGGGCATAGAATTGTTCATAGTATTTATTATCATTTTATTGTCTTTTGGATCTATAGTGATATCTCCTCTTTCATTTCTGATATTATCTTTTTGGAAAACAGCTTTTAAAAAATTAATTGATTTCTTGTTTTAAATTTAATTCATTTTTGCTGTAATTATTATATTTCTTTTCTTCTGCTTACTTTGTATTTAATTTACTCTTATTTTTATAGTTTCTTAAGGTATAAAGTTAGATGATTCATTTTAGATTTCTCCTTTCCTGATATATGGTTTCAATGTTATAAATTTCCCTCTAAGCACTGCTTTTACTGCATCCAACTGATTTTGGTAAATTGTCTGGGTTTGTTGTTGTTGTAGTAGTTGTTAAGTTCAAAATATTTTGAAATTTCTCTTGAGATTTCTTTTTTTACTTATATGTTATTTAAAAGTGTGCATACATTTAGGAATTTTTCAGTTAATCTTTTTGTTATATTTTTAGTTTAATTCCATGTAGTCTGGGAGCAGACATTATTATATGATTCCTATTCTTTTAAATTTGTCAAAGTGTGTTTTATTAGCCAGAATGAGATGTATTCTGGTGAATGTTCCATGTGAGCTTGAGAAGAACATGTATTCTTCTGTTGTTGGATGATGTCGCCCATAGATGTCAATTATACCCAGGTGACTGATAGTGATGTTGAATCCAACTGTGTCCTTACTGATTTTTAGTGTGCTGAATATGTCCATTTCTGATAAGTCTCCAACTATGATAATAGATTAACCTATTTCTTCTTGAAAATCTACCAATTTTTGTCTTATATAGTTATATGCTCTGTTTTTAGATACATACACATTAAATTTTATTTCTTCTTGGAGAATTTACTCCTTTATCATTTTGTAATGTCCTCCTTTATCACAAATAACTTTCCTTGCTTTGAAGTTGGCTCCTGCTTTCTTTTCATTAGTGTTAGCATGGTATATTTTCTTCATCTAGCTGTATTTACTATATATCTGTCTTTATATTTAAAGTGTTTTTGTTTTTGTAGGCATCATTTAATTGGGTCTTTTTTAATCTACTCTGATAATCTCTGTCTTTTAATTAGTGTATTTAGACCATCATCATTCAAAGTGGTTGTTTATATAGTTGGATTAATAGCTACTATATTTGTTACAGCTTTCTGTTTGTTTCTAATTTTGTTCTTTATTCCTGTCTTTTTCTTCACTATTTTTCTGCTTTTTGTGATTTTAATTCAACATTTTATATAATTTCATATTCTCTCCTTTCTTAGCATATCAGATACACTTTCTTTTTAACTTCTGTTACTGGGTATCCTAAAGTTTTTAATTTTTTTTTTTCAACGTTTATTTATTTTTGGGACAGAGAGAGACAGAGCATGAACAGGGAAGGGGCAGAGAGAGAGGGAGACACAGAATCGGAAACAGGCTCCAGGCTCTGAGCCATCAGCCCAGAGCCCGACGCGGGGCTCGAACTCACGGCGAGATCATGACCTGGCTGAAGTCGGACGCTTAACCGATTGCGCCACCCAGGCTCCCCCTAAAGTTTTTAATATACACTTACAACTAATCCAAGTTCACTTTCAAATAACACTGTAAACTAGTGGATGTCAGCAAAATGGTGGAGTAGTAGTATAATACTGTCTTTCCCTCAGAGAACACTGATTGTGACAATTAGCCACAGATTAACATGCCTTTGTGGAATTCTGGGAGAATAGCAAAGAAGTTCCAGCACACTACTGGAGAAAAAATTCTGAGTTCTCTTACCCACTGAAGAGGGTAAGAGAAACCATTACACTTTACCCGCATCACCCTACCCCCAAGGCAGGACATCTTACTGCCAGAAGAGAACTTCTAAGCCTATAATTTCCCCCATAAGGAAAAGTGAGTTTGTGGGTGAGTGCCTGGATTTCCCAGCTGTGTAAGACACTGCCAAAGAGATCTACTTCTTTCTTGCCCCATCTAGAATACTGAAGTGTGCTATTCACCTGGAGGACCTTAAAGGACTGGGAGAACAGCAGCGAGAATTCCAAGGATATTGAAGGGATGTGGATCTTACTAACTGCTTTGTGGAATTTATCAGGAAACACACCCACAAGCTTCTAGGATCATGTCACCTGTAGATCCCCCCCAGCGACCCCACAGACACGACCAATGCTCTGCATGCCTTACCCTCACACACATACCAACCCCATGACCAGCTCGTTGCACACACCTGATGGTAGTGAGTATGAGATTTCACACATAGCTAGTTATCACACTCAGAAATCTGGCCTACGTCTGCAGGGTTAGGAGAGAGTACACAATCTCGAATATTTAACCACCCTAGAGAAAGCAAACAGGAGGCTGTCAGCACCCAGCCAGGCTTTGCAGGAGTGAGAGAAGACATACAATCTTAGGAATTTTCTCCACAGAGGGAACAAGAAATATGCAGCAGGCATACTGATAGAGAAGTTCTGAGAACACCTCAAAATCCCTGGCAGGACTGACAGAGTGCACTTTTCTTCTGAAGCCAATCAGTAAAGACTAGAGGAGGTGCTGCTTCTTCAATTGCAAAGACAGCAACAGAAGACTTCAAGGAACATAAAAATCAAGAAAACATGACACCACCAAAGGAATGCAATAATTTCCCAGTAATGACCCCAAAGAAATGAAGACCTTTGATTTGCCTGCTGAAGAATTCTAAGTAGTGATCTTAAAGAAACTCAATTAACTATACAGAAACAAATAAGCAAAGGCAATGCAATGAAATCAGGAAACTAATATATGAGCAAAACAAGAAGTTTAAGAGAGTAAGAGACATCATAATAGGGAGCCAAAGAAAATTCTAGAGCAAAAGAATACATGAAATTTAAAAATGCAATAGACAACATCAATAGCAGACTTGATCCAGAAGTAGAAAAACAAATCTGTGTCGTCAAAGATAGATTGTTTGAAATAATCCACTCAGAGGAGAAAAACAACAACCAAAAAAAAAGTGAAGAAAATCTTAGGGATTATAGGATACTATAAAATGAAACAATCTATATATTATTGGAGTCACAGGAGAAGAGATGGAGAAAAGGATAGAAAGCTTATCTAAAGAAACAATGGCTTGAGAATACCACAAATTTGGGGAGAGATTCAGATATCCAAGTTCCTAAAGCTCATAGATTCCCTAAATGATTCAACCCTAAGAGATCTTCTCCAAAATACATTATAATAGAAATATCTAAAGTCAAAGGTAAAGAGAGAGAGTTAAAAGGAGCAATATTAAAAACAAACAAATGAAAAAACACACACTTCCTCGCATATAAGGGGAACACTCTTAAGTCTATCAGCAGAAACCTGGCAGAAGAAGAGAGGGTAGGATGATATATTCAGAGTGCTGAAAGGAAAAAAAAACGTCAACCGAAAATACTTTATCTGGTAAAACTGTCTTTCAGAAATGAAGGAGAGATATGGCCTTTCCCACACAAACAAAAGCTGAGAGAGTTTATCACCACTAGACCTGCCTTACAACAAATGCTGAAATTAAAATATACTTATTATACTTACTAGCATAAAAATATAAAGCATATTGGTTAGGTAAGTATATAGTCAAAACAACAACAACCTAGACTGTAACATGGCTGTGTGTTAATCACTTTAGTATACGGTTAAAGAACAAGAGCATTATAAATAACTATAGCTACACTAATTTTTAATGGACACACAATATAAAAATATGTAATTTATGACATAAAACATCAAATGTTGAGAGTAAAAGGATAGTATTTGTATGTCATCAAAGTTAAGTTTATTATCAGTTTAAAATAGACTATTATAACAATAAGATGTTTTATGTAAGCCTCAAGGGTAGCCACATAGCAAAAACCTACAGGAGATTTACAAAATATAAAGAGAAGGAAGGCAAAGCAAATGATTTTGGAAAATAATCATTTCATGAGGGAAGAAAGCCAGAAAGGAATAAGGGAACAAATAAACTACTAAACAGCCAGAAAACATTTAAGAAGATGACTTTAGAGAGCCTTTACCTATCAGTAATTACTTTGAATGTAAATAGATTAAATTCTCCATCAAAAGGCATACAGTGAGTGAATGGATGAAGACAAACTCAACTGTATACTGCCTATAAGAAATATACAGCTTTAAGGACACACATAGGTTCAAAGTGAAGGGATAGAAGGAGATATTCCTTCCAAGTAGAAACTAAAAGACACAAAGATAGCTATATTACATCATGCAAAATGAAATTTAGGTCAAAACTTTAACAAGAGACAAAAAGATCATTATATAATGATAAAGGAGTTGACTCATCAAGCAGATATAACAAGTGTAAAAATATATGTACCCAACACTGAATACCTAAAAAATTAAGTAAATACTAACAGTTATGAAGGGAGAAATAGACAGCAATCAATAATAATAGGGAACATCAATATTTCACCTTCAACAATGAATAGGTTAATCAGACAAAAAAAAAAAATCAGTAAGGATACACTGGACATGAACCACCCTGTAGACTAAATGGATCTAACAGACATATACAGAACGTGCATCCAACAGCAGCAGAATACACATTCTTCTTAAGTGCACACAAAACCTTCTCCAGGATAGATCATATGTTAGGTCACAAAACAGTGTTATCGAAGACGAAATTAAAAGGGAATAAAAATACCATGAAACAAAAATGAAGTACAACATATCAAAACTGATAGGATGATGTAGCAAAAGCAGTTCTAAGATGGTAGTTTGTAATGATAAATGTCTACATTAAATAGAAAAGAAAAGCCCCAGGTAAAGAACTTTACACCTCAAAGAACTAGAAAAAGAAGTAATCCCAAAATTAACAGAAGGGAGGAAATAACAACCACCAGAACAGAAATAAATAGAATAGAGACCAGAAAAATAATAGAAAAGATCAGTGAAAATAAGAACTTTTTTTTTCTGAAGAGTTAAACAGAGTTGACAAATCTTTAGCTAAATTAAGAAAAATGGGGGGGCGCCTGGGTGGCTCAGTTGGTTAAACATCCGACTTCAGCTCAGGTCATGA
The DNA here is from genome assembly GCF_014898765.1 of Herpailurus yagouaroundi. Taxonomy (NCBI): domain Eukaryota; kingdom Metazoa; phylum Chordata; class Mammalia; order Carnivora; family Felidae; genus Herpailurus; species Herpailurus yagouaroundi. Next base: position 10,128,265 of record NW_024412411.1, on the reverse strand, counting down.
TCTCACAGTCTGTGAGTTCGAGCCCCATGTGGGGCTCTGTGCTGACAGCTCAGAACCTGGAGCCTGCTTCAGATTCTGTGTCTCCCTCTCTCTCTGCCCCTCCCCTGCTTATGCTTTGTCTCTCTCTGTCTCAAAAATAAATAAAAACATTTAAAAAATTAAAAAAAATAAACTAAGAAAAATGAGAGAACATAAATGGAAAAAAAAATCAGAAATGAAAGAAGGGACATTGCAATGGGACATTGCAGGGGACAATGCAATGCAGAAATACAAACTAGCATAAGAGACATCTGTGAAAAATTATATGCCAAAAAATTGGATAACCTAGACAAATGGATAAATTCCTAGAAATGTACAACCTACTAAGAGTGAATCAATCACAAGGAAACAAAAAAATCTGAATGTCCAACAATGCATAAAGAATTTAGATCGGTAATCAAAAACCTCTCAGCAAAGAAAATCTCAGACCATAAATGGCTTTACTGGAGAATTCCACCAACCATTTGAAGAATTAATACCAATCTTTCTCAAACTCTTGCAAAAAACTGAAGAGGGAACTCTTCCAAACTCATTTTATGAGGTCAGCATTACCCTGATATCAAAGCCAGATAAGGACATCAAAGGAAAAGGAGAATATAGGCTGATATCCCTGATGAACACAGATGAAAAAACAAAGTCCTCAACAAATTATTAGCCAACCAAAGGAAACAACAGATTAATGGGATTACACATCATGACCAATTTAGATTCATTGTTAGGATGCAAGAATGACTCAACATATACAGATTAATAAAAGTGATACACCAACATTAATAAAATGAAGGCTAGAAATTATATAATCTTAATACAAAGAAACAGCATTTGACAAAATTCATTTATTTTCATGATAAAAACTTTCATCGAATTGGGCATCGGAGGAATGTACCTCAACCCAATAAGGCTACATATTGTAATCCCACAGCTAACGTCAAACTCAATGGTGAAAAGCTGAAAACATTCCTTCTAAAACTAGGAACAAGAAAAGGATGCCCACCCACTGTGGGCACTTCTGTTCAGCATCATACTGGAAGTCCTAGCCAGTGCAATTGGGCAAAAAGAAGAAGAAATAAAAGGTGTTTGAGTATGAGAGGAAGAAATAAAATTATCTGTCTTATCTTTTAAAAAATCCTAAAATTCAGCTGGAATCACAAAAAACAAAACAAAACAAAACACCTGAATTGCCAAAGCAGTCTTGAGAAAGAAGGACAAAAGTGAAAGCATCACATTTCCTTTTCAACTATATTGCAAAGCTCTAGAAATCAACACAGTATGATACTGGCATAACAGACACATAAACCAAAGGAACAGAATAGAGAGCACAGAAATAATTCCATGCACACATGTTCCACTAATCTTTGACAAAGGCATCAAGAACACACAATACAAGAGAAGCATAGTCTCTTCAATTAAACATATTGGCCAAAATGGCTATCCTCATGCTAAAGAATGAAATTGGACTCCTATCTTACACCACTCACAAAAAATAATGCAAAATGGATTGAACACTTAAATATAAGATTGTAACTTTAAAACTTCTAGAAGAATAGAGAAAAAGCTCCTTGACATTGGTTTTGGCAATAATTTCTTGAATGTGATATTAAAAGCACAGGAAACAAGAGCAAAAATAAATAGGATTACATTGATCTAAAAATGTTCAGCACAGCAAAGGAAACCTATATATCCGATAAAGAGCATCCAAAATATATAAGAGTTTTATGCAACTCTGTAGCAAAACAAGCAAATAATCCAATTAAGAATGGTCAAAGGTCCTGAGTAGACATTTTTCCAAAGAATTAAAAATATAACTACCATATGATCAAGCAATTTCATTTTGGAAAATATATCTCAAGGAAATTAAATCTATGTCTTAAAGAGGTATCTGCATTCCCATCTTCTTTGCAGTATTATTCAGAACAGCCAAAATAAGAAAACAACCTAAGTTTTGACAGATGAATGGATAAAGAAGATGTGGTATGAGTGTGTGTGTGTGTATATACATACTTATATATGTATATATATATACACATATATACATATATAAGTATGTATATATATATAATATAATGATATATAATATATAAATGTGTATATATGTTTATGTATGTATGTGTGAATATATAAATATATGTATGTGTATATAATATATAATGTACATACACATTATGTATACAATAGCTATGTATATATATAATTATATATATTATACATGTATATACATATACACATATATACGTATGTGTATATATGTATATATGTATATGTATATATATATATATACGTGTATATATATAATAGCATAGAATTCAGCTCTGAGGGAGAAAAGAAATGCCATTTACGACAGCATGGATGGACCTAGAGTACATTATGTCTATGTGAAATTATATGAAGGCAAACATTGTATGATCACAATTACAAGTAGAATCTAAAAAAAAAAAAAAAAAAAAAAAAAAAAAAAAAATCATAGAAACAGAATTAAACAGTAGTTACCTGGGCTGGGGTTTGCAGGAGAGGGGGAGATGCTATTTAAAGGGTATAAGCCTTCAGTTGTAAGATGGATTCTTTCATGATTTTTTTCTGTATCTTTTATTTTCTGTAGTTTGAAATGACATACCTATATGTACTTTGCGGGATTTATTGTTGTTGTTGTTGTTGTTGTTGTTGTTATTTTGTTTTGTTTGCATTTGTTCTGCTTGGTGTTTTCTGAGCTTTTTGGATCTGTGGCTTTGTGTTTGGAAGAACATTCATCTGGGAGAAATTCTCAGTTATTACTGTTTGAAATATTTCTTCTTTTCCTTTCTCTCTTTCTGGAATTCTATGCATATTAGACACCTTTTGTTGTTATCCCAAAGTCCTTGGATATTCTGTTCTGTTTTTCTTATTCTTCATTCTCTTTGCTCCTCAGTTTTGGAGGTTGCTATTGATTTATCCTCAAGTTTAGAGATTGTTGTCTACATCACGTCCAGACTATTATGCCCATCAAAGGTATTCTTCCTTTCTGTTATAGTGCTTTGATGACTAACACTTCTTTTTGGTCTTTCTTAGGATTTCTATCCCTCAGCCTACATTTCCCATTTGTTACTATGTTCTTTCTACTTTATCTCTTAGAGCCCTGAGCATATTAGTCATAGTTTGAAATTACTAGTCTGATAATTCTAACATCCGTATCATGTCTGATTTTGATGCTTACTCTATCTCTTCAAATTGTGTGTTTGTTTTTCTTTTCATATTGCTTGTAATTTTTTTCTCAACAGTGTTGCATGATGTACACGGTGAAAAGAACTGCTTTAATAATATGGTGGCAAGGTGTGATGGGAGAACATTCTATGGTCCTATGATTAGATATCATTCTTTTAGTAGGCCTATCCCTCTACTCTGTGAACTTCACGAGTGTTTCTTGGATTGGTTTGTTTGTTTTCTCCCACCTTGGGTGGGAAAGGATTGCTCAAGTGTGCTAGAATTGGGTATGATAATTCCCTAGCAGGGAAGGTGTTAGTTAACTAGTTTCTACTGAAGGTAGGCCTTGTTAAAAGAACCAAGTGCACTGGTATATTTCAAAATGGTTCCTTTCCCCCCTTTCCCTACTGAAAGCATGAGAGGGATTTTCTTTGCTCTTTACTGTGAGCTCCTGACCAAGTTATTGAGATAAAAACTCACAAAAGTGCATAGCTCTGGGTCCCCCTGACATAACTAATTACCAGAGTTGTCTATACTGAAACTTCAGCAATTCATCAATTAGAGTTTAGATTTGTCTACCTGGACATTGGCTCACAAGGTGGTTTTTGCTTGTGAGTCAGTGCTCCTATAAGCCCTGACTCTTTGAATATAACTGTCTGTCTCTCAATCGTGGGGGCAACAGTTTGCCCTATGCCCTTATCTCTCTTACAGATACAAGCAGAGTTGTGTTTTCAGTCTGTTCAGCTTTTTACTTGTTGTTACAATAGAGTGGTAACTTTGAAGCTCCTTCCTTCCTTATATGCAGAACTAGAAGCGGGGAAAGAGTGTGTTTATGTGTGTACATGTGTGTGCATCTGTCTCTGTGTGTAATTCTTTTTAAATTAGACATTCTTTCTTAGGTGAACTGAAGACAAAAGGTTTCAGCCAAATTTCTAGGGTACTTAAAATAGAAACAAAGTCAATCTGATGGAGAAAAAAGAAAAAGGCCTTCAAAGTTACAGATTTGTACATCAATCCCCACCTCCTTTCTTCTTTCCGCAGTTTATCTTTCCATGGTTTCAGTTACCCATGATGCAACACCTTTTGGAAGCAGGTCACCCTCCTTATGACCTATTGTCAGAAGGTCAGCAGCAACCTAACACTGTGTCACAATGCTTACATTATTCACCTCACTTCATCTCATCACATAGGTGATTTATCATCTCATGTCATCACAGGGAGATATTTTGAGAGAGGAGACCACATTCATGTAACTTTTATGATAGTATAATGTTATAATTGTTCTATTTTATTATTAGCTATTGTTAATTTATTAGTGTACCTAGTTTATAAATTAAACTTTATCATAGATATGTGTGTATAGGAAAAACAAAACATGGTATAGATGGGTCCAGTACTATATAGAAAACATAGTATATACAGGGTCAGGCACTCACTAGGAATTTTGAAATGTATCCCCTATTGATAACAGGGGAGCTATGCAATGTAGTTTTGAATATCCTGCTTCTCCATGTTCAAACCATGTATGATTTATGCAAATTTTTAAAAATGTGTATTTATTTTTGAGAAAGAGAGAGTGAGCAGGGAAGGTGCAGAGAGAAAGGGGGACAGAGGATCTGAAGCAGACTGTGCTGACAACAGAGAGCTGGATGCCTGGCTCAAACTCGGGAACTGAGATCATGACCTGAGACTAAGTTGGATGCTCAGTGGATGACTGGGCCACCTGGGTGCCTCTATGCAAATTTTGTTAATACTTCCTAAACCTTTGTTTCTTCCTTGAATAATGAAGAAAATAATGCATACCTTACAGTTTCAAGGCCCATTTAACCCTAAAAGAGAGAGAGAGAGAGAGGTAACTTCCAGTGTTTCATACCTAGCACACAATGTTTACTATTAATCTTTTGCTACTCCCCTCCTTCTTCTGAATTACAACCCTTCTTCACACAAACATCCTGCTCCCTCAAATATATCCCTAGACTTTCTTTGCCTAGTAGTAGGAAATTCCGGCTGTTATTTTGTGCTAGATTGAAACATTGTAGTTCACCATAAAAATATTTTGGAAGCAAGATGTAATTACCCAGGCTGCCCTTTGGGCTAGTGAAGCTGAAAGGCCAGCACTGAACCACCACCATATGGGCTGTACTTGGAGGGGCCTGTTGGAATCATGCATTTAAGTCCATTTCTTCCTGAGAACAATTAGATGAAACCATCTAATTCTTCCAGGAGCTTTGAAAATGATCACCTGTTGGACCCAGACTCAGGGTAAATTGCTTTCATTTGAATACGATTTGGAATTTGTTCAACTAATCACAGTCTGTTAATTGCATTTTGGAGGAAGAAAGAAATTGAATGAAGCAACTGGTCCTTGTTAGATTCGAGCCAGCCATGGGATTCAGCATGTGGCTACAGCACTCTACCTTGTTAATTTCAATAAAAGGCGGACTTTGCAAGCTGTAATAATTAAATCTCCCTTTACAAAACAAAATAAGTTCTGCATGGGAACATGTTATACTACACTGTATCAGATTTTATATATATTATATATCCTATTTACATTAGCTACTTTCTTTATCCCAAAATGCCAGATACCAATAATCTTATGTACCTTGATTATGCAGGATCAAATATGCATGGTAATTTTTCACCTTGGCAAGAGTGAGAATTTTGAATATAATGATAGCACCATGCTCCACAGTTCTAATAAAATTTGTCTCTAGTCTGAGACAATGTTATATCCAGCCAGTTTGAATACCAGTTGTGCCAACTTTGTAGTTAAGTAAACTTGGTAAAATATACCACTTCTTCAAGCCTCTGTCTGAAATGGCCAGTTCGTATTTTTAGAGATATCAGGGACAAAGCTAGAAAATTTTGTATACCACATTTAGCATAGAGTTTAACCCACTGTGAGTAGCAGTTGTATAGTGCTATGAAGCACAAGCAGGGGTAGGAGTAAAGGTGTAGTTATACCACATAATTATTTGGGTGAGTAAAATCCCATCCCAACTCTGATTTCCTTTTTCCCTCTCAAAGGTCTATATTGAGTTATCTATTATCTACCTCTGTTGACTTTTTCCTAAACAGTGATTTTATTCAGTGCCTATGATTTGCATAAAAATAAAAGTGATCATGGTCTTCAAGTAGATTATACTTTTGGTGATGTAATAATACACACTGATACCAACAAAATGAAATTACTTAGTAGTTACTGTTTCATTCTTATAAATAGAAGGCCAGATGCCTAAAAAACTTGCAAGATACAGTATCAAGAAGAGAACAGAAATGATCTATAATTCCAAAGTTAAAAGATTGTTAGAAGGTATTTTTTTTCTTATTTTTTAAACAAATGTCCCATAGCTGAGTACTGTAAGTGATAATTGCCCACATATTCTACAGAGAGAAGCTGGATTCACAACACAGCTCAGAATGATAGGTGATAAACACGCACCTGGTTCTGAGAAATGCTTGATATGTTACCTCCAAACTTGCTGAGAGGTGGCCAAAATCATTCCAGAAAATCAAACTAGCCCATCCATCACATATTGCCAACCTATGTACAAAGTGACTGAAGTTTTATTGTAATGAGAAAGATAAGAGGATTTCTTGAATGGGTTTCATATGAGCAGAAAGCACTCGACTGCTTTGTCCACCCTAGTCATTGTGAACCAGACTTCTCATTTCTTGAAAGTAAGAGTGATCTAATGGCTGAATAGTTACATGCCATGCAAAGATACTGTCCTGCTAGTGCAAAAGAGAGCGCTAGCATAGCAAATTGAATGTAGTATTAGGGAAAAGTAAAGCTCTTTCAAATTGAGCCTTAAGGAGTCTAGGTCCTTTAAAAATTTTTTTTTCAACATTTATTTATTTTTGGGACAGAGAGAGACAGAGCATGAACGGGGGAGGGGCAGAGAGAGAGGGAGACACAGAATCGGAAACAGGCTCCAGGCTCTGAGCTATCAGCCCAGAGCCTGACGCGGGGCTCGAACTCACGAACCGCGAGATCGTGACCTGGCTGAAGTCGGACGCTCAACTGACTGCGCCACCCAGGCACCCTAGGAGTCTAGCTCCTTAACCTGGTTGTATAATCAATAACACATATATAGAAACAGAACTCAAATTGCTGTTTTCATTTAACATTATAAATATTTTCTCTCATTAAATATTATTTGCTTTTTAAATCAATTCCCTTCTTATTGCACATTGAAATTTTTATAATTTTTGCTATTAAAAATTAAGGTATGCATGAACAACTTTATGCATAACAATTATTCAGCATCTCTGGTTCCTTCCTTTGTATGACTTACTAGGCCCAAGACTGTGATCATTTTTAAGTAACTGGATACATATTGTCAATCTCCTCTATTTAAAGGTTACAATAATTAGAGGTTTCATTAGGTTATACTAATCAAAAGTTCCAGAAGCATTATATGATTGAGCCACCACATCATGGGAAGCACTCTGTAATAAGGAGGGAGGGGAGACCTGATTTCTTTTCTCATTATATGATAAAGTTGATTTTTTAATTTTTTTTTTCAACGTTTATTTATTTTTGGGACAGAGAGAGACAGAGCATGAACGGGGGAGGGGCAGAGAGAGAGGAAGACACAGAATGTGAAGCAGGCTCCAGGCTCTGAGCCATCAGCCCAGAGCCTGACGCGGGGCTCGAATTCACGGACCGCGAGATCGTGACCTGGCTGAAGTCGGACGCTTAACCGACTGCGCCACCCAGGCGCCCCTAAAGTTGATTTTTTAAATATATTCATTTGCCATTAGAATTTTCTCTTCTGACAATTAGCCTTCTTTGGTTCTATGCTCATTTACCTGTTGGAATCTTAGTGGATTTTTAATTGATTTCTAAGAACTTTTTGTATATGAAAAAAAATATAAACCTTGCTATTATATTTATAGCAAGAGTTTTCTGCCTTTTGCCACTCACTTTTTGGGTGTATTTATTTTATATTTTTCCATGAATTTGACTAAATCTTTTAAAACAGTGAATTCAGGGGCACCTGGGTGGCTCGGTCGGTTGGGCGTCCGACTTCAGCTCAGGTGTGATCTCACAGTCTGTGAGTTCGAGCCCCATATCAGGCTCTGTGCTGACAGCTCAGAGCCTGGAGCTTGCTTCAGATTCTGTGTCTCCCTCTCTCTCTGCCCCTCCCCTGTTCATGCTCTGTCTCTCTCTGTCTCAAAAATAAATAAAAACATCAAAAAATTAAAAAAAAAATAAAAATGTGAATTCAGTACTACAATGGGCCAATGAGTATGCTAATTTACATTCATTATTCAGTTCACTCCCCATCAGTAACCTATTTAGTAGGGATTTTGAATATAAAGAAATGAAGAAAAAACCCCTGGAGATTCTGATATGTTTAGTGATTTATATAGGACCATGTGAAAAATTTGAAAAGTTGAAAGTACCACCATGTTCTATGTAATATACAGTGATTTTTCTGTAATACCTTGAAGTAGTGGTACATAAGCATGAAAATGTCCAACCTACTTTGTATGGACTAATTCATATGATTTTCACAACTACTCTAGGAGGTATTTGGGACTATTATACTCATATTACAGATGGAAAAAAAAAAAAAACCAAAAAACTGTGGCTCAGAGAGGTTAGATTTTGTCCCAAAGTAAGGTAGAAAGAGGATTTGAACTCAGGTAGTCTGACAGAAGAAACTGGTCAGTAACATCTGTGCTTTGTGTAAACAAATTAAAAACCAGATAATGATGATCACAAAAGTAAAATTAATTCTGCAAATTCATGGTAAGCCAACATCTACTAGGTTTGTAAATTGTGGTCATTTGATCAAAATTTGTAATGCATCAAGGTGTCTCCAACTTGCCAAAGCCACTGTTAAAGAGAGAAAAAAGAAGTGACTATATATACAATCTCTTCTTCATTTATCATCAACTAAGACTATCCACTCCCTAAATTTTTTATTTGTAGAAAAGTGCGAATGGCACCCTGAAATAATTCTTATTTCACCATTTAGAAACAAAACAGGAGAATGATCCAAATTACTTTTTAATTTAATCATAAATTTCAAAGATTTAAGGTTGAAAACTTTAGATGAAATACAAGTAGATAAAATATATCATCTTTGAAATGTGTTTGCAAAACATTCTTCTTTAACATCTCATTTAACTTTGATTGGAATTTATTTGTCATTAACGGGACAAAAGTCCAATGTGAAAAATATTCCTAGCTCATACATATTCCTAAGAAATATTTATTATGTTTGTTTGAGGTAGTATTGTGGTCTTCTTGGCCCCTTGTACATTGTTTAACACATGGTGGAAAAATGTTTGTCAACCAAATGAATAAGTGATATGTATCCCATGATGTTTTATACATGTTGTTTGTAATTGGTGTTCTTTCTTTGTAAGAAGACTTTTCTCTTTTCAGAGGTAGTACTTGTATGTAATATGTTTTTGAGTCAGGGTCCCCTGATTGACAGTGTGCCTGAGGTCAGGGCTGGTCTTTCATTCTCTGTGGTGCCCCTATTTCTTTGCATATGGTGTCACAAAATGCAAAAGCTCACTGTATATTTGATTAATAAAAGGACTTGATATCCAGGGAAGATAAGAATTGTGCAATTTATGATGTAATCTGATGTTGCATCACACAATAAAGTGGTATTTAGGGCCTAAAAGAAAAAGAGTTGAACACTTGCTTTTCATAGCATTATTTTTCTACCTTTCTTCTGTTCTTACACTCTCTCTGTTGTATTTTTTTTACCTGATAAAATGTTTTTGAAAATTGAAATATCTGCCTTTTCTCCTTTCTCCTTCTTAGCAACTGCCAATTCCAAAGGCTTCAATTTTAATGTTCAAGTCCCTTTTCAAAATAAAATTGAAAATATGTCCCTTGGTTGAGTGTGCACATTTAAGAAGAAAAGCTTATAATAGTTTTCAGTACTAGTGCTTTTTAAAAGCTAAATGGATTTAAAAAATAATAAAACTTCTTTATTGGATATCCAACAACCATAAGAAAAAAAATAACAAAAAAAAAAAAAATAAGAGGCTGAATGGTCTTGACAGCTACGCTGAACGAGGCACTACACTGCAGAGAAAGCCATGAATAATGAAGGGCTTTTCTGGAATGATTAGAAAGGTGAAGGCCAGTGCCTTGGAAAATTATTCCAAGTGTCTTTATCAATCCAAAATGTCTCTGTCTATTATCTACTGCTTTTTTGCCACAATAAAAATAATGTTACTGCTGATGTACAGGCTTTAAAGGAGTGGGATGACTTGGGAGTTGGGGGCTTGTGATTTCCTAGAGTGACTCCTTGTCACAATTATGTAGTCTAGGTCTCACAATTGCCAAAGACAAAGGACATATTTTTATGTATATATTTATTAATTTTGAGAGAGAGAGAGAGAGAGAGAACATACACGTGCCAGTGAAAGGGGGGGATGGGCAGAGAAAGAGGGAGAGAGAATCCCCAGGTAGGCTCCACACTGTCAGCACAGAGCTGGATGTGGGGCTCCATTCAAACTGTGAAATCACAACCTTAGCTCATCTCAAGAGTCTGAGGTACTCAAACCACTGAGCCCCCCAGGCGCCCCCAGAGGACATCTTATGTGGGTGAATCGATATTATTTTGTTGGCTTCATATCGCTGACACTCCCAACCGGAGCGATTAGAAAGGGCTCTGAAGGAGCCAGTGAAATCACCTTCATAGACATAACATTTCAAGGAGAGAAAAGGAAGGGGATGAGTATTTGTTTTTTGATTTGTCCATTTGCCAGTTACATATATTTCCTATAATGCTCACTTTTGTCCTTTAAGATATCTATATCTATATCGACATAAATATAGATATAATTAGTATCTCATCTTACAAATGGGGAAACAAAGCTCAGAATGGTCAGTTTGGCCAAAATCATTAAATAATTGAGACTAATGCCTTCACTTTATTAATTCTATCATTTACTTGTCTTTTATAGTTATTGAGTGCCCACCATGTGCAAATAGTATTCTAGAGCAGGGATTGGCAAACTTGTTTCTGTAAAGGATCAGATAGTAAATATTTTTGGTTTGTGAGCATATGGTCTCTCGTATATGGACTCAACTCAGCCAAAGTAGCCATCCTATGAACAGGCCTTGTGTTATAATACAGTTTTATTTACATTTATAAGGAGTGGGCTTTTTTTGACCAATTCTTGTTCTGGACCCTGAAGATACTGTAGTAACAAAATAAAGTGCCCCATATATTCTACCATGAGGAGGCAGATGACAGATACATAAGCAACATATTAGGTGATAATAAATGCATAAAGCAAAATAAGTCAGAATGTGAGGATAGAGATGGAATCTTCTTTCATGGTATCAGTCATTCTCTATTCATATTGAGTGTTACTTAGAAGTATACCCTGGAGTTTTCTTTATTGATGTTCTTAAATCAAACATTCTCTCAACTCAGTGTCCCTAAGCTATTCTGATATAACCCTAAAACTTCAAAATATCCAAATAGTTGACAGATCAGAACTCCTGGTTGTTACATCTAATAGAAATATCCTCAAACACTTTAATATATTCCAGTTTCTTCTTTCCTAAAACTGTTTCTTCTCATATCTTCTGGTATACATAGGTCTTGGTTCTTTACTTCACTAGCTGGCTCTTCACTTTAGACTTGCTCTGCTCAATTTCATAAAGCTAGCCTTTAGCACTCTTCTCAGTCTGTAATCTTTCTTCCAGGGACCTCAGTGACTTCCATGACTTTAGCTGCCACCTTTAGAATCCATTTCCCAAACCTTCCTCTCTTGCACAAATTTATCTCCTCAATTTTGAACTCATCTTTTCAGCTTCTATGGAAAATTTCTCTTTGTGTGCCCTACAGTTGCCTCAAACTGAACAGCCCAGAAAGAAACAGAAAGAAACATTGTTTCTCTTCCTCTATGCTCTTTCTGGATGGATAGTTTACCAGTCTCCCAGTCCTGAGGGTGATTTGCTGAATCATGAGCAGAGTTGGAAGTTAAGTTAACCATAATTATGTAAGACCGATAGTGGTAAAAACTTACATGCTCAACATTATGTTGTAGAAAAAGCATTGACTGAGTAGTTGGCAAAAACAGATTCCCACTCCAGTTATACCATCGACTAAGTGATCTACAATCATGCAACTTCTTGGAAACTTTGTTCCCTTATCACTATTATATCTAGGATCATCCTACCTTCTTCCAAACCACAGCATGAATGTGAAATAATACATAGATCTGTAATTCTGTTAGTACAATATAAATTCGCAAAGAAAAAGTAATTCCCTCTCATCTCCCCTCCTTTCTGATTTTAACGGTTTTAACGTGATCTTATTTGAGCTTGTAATAAGGAAGGGAAATATAGACATATTGAGATGAATATAACTAGGTCCTAAGTTTAGCACTGTTAAATGTGCATAGGTGTGAGTCATAGGGAGAGGAGGGAGAACATGTAAACCAATAATTCAATAAAGTGTGACACAAAACTACATGTGTTAGTTCAAATTCCAACTCCTATTCATTCAAGGTTATTCCAGTCTTACAATTAAGCAGGGTAATAAAAAGCAGACATTCATTGTTAACACTATCAGATAATGCTGCTGATTATTTTCTTTATAAACTATTACACATCCAGTTACCAAAAATCTGTCACATCAAGAGTAATGAAATGAATAACTGACATCAGATGTTGTTTTGAAGTGACTTATGGAAGTGGTCACTGAATCTTCTGTGATCATAGGCAAATTAATTAAATTCTCTCATCCTTATGGAAATAATAGCACCAGAAGTATTTTAGGAAGCTAAGTAAGATAATAGATGTGATTTCTTACCACAGGGAATGCACACAGTAAGCATTTGTTGTTGACCTTATAATTGGATTGACAAATTCGTTTGTGTTATTCTCAGTCTGAGATAGAATATCCTTGTTGTATGTATGTATGTATGTATGTATGTATGTATGTATGTATTTACTTACTTACGTCCTGAACTAATTCAGCCTTTCTTGGTTTCCCCCATTAGAATGAAGCTAATGCATTCTCTTCCCTTACCCATGTTACTTGGATGAAGTAATTGCATCCAAGCTTCCTACAGGAGCCACGGGGGGAACTTGAGATGGGATTTTAGTCAGAACTGCTGAAAGGAAACTGTCTTTGGCTTATGAGGATGGGGGCAGTTCAGTTGGTTGTTATTACTGTGATGTGACTTAATCTTCCTTTTTACCCATTGTCATGTAGATAAAATAACAATAAAAATGATACCACAGGAGAGGAAAATATATACCTCTCTAGTTCTCCTTTTCTTTGTCCCAGCCAGCCTCTCATTTATTTGACAAGGAAGGACAATTATCCTTCCCTCTAATCTCTATAGCTTGTGTTGCTTATTTATTATTTTAATTGGCAGTGAATCCTGGGGACAAAGCATATCTCAGGCAATCAGGCATTACTTTATACAGCACTCGGAAGGCATAGGACATTGTGCCAAATTGTGAGCTGGTTTCATTAATAACAATAAAAGCTACTCCTGCAACCCCTTATATCTAAATATTTCTCCCAGATGTTTTGCAATCATTGTGTTAACAGACCACTGCTAGAGCAGTGTGAGCAAACAAACTAGCCATAAGGATGGTAGAGAAACACTTTAGGGAAATGCCTAAAAATGTCTTCATTTTCAGTTTCACCAACCAATGGGCTCTCCCAAAGGAAATGCGAAACTCTCCAGCTGTCGCTGCTATATTAGAATCCATCACCGTGTTCTGGACAGCAGGAATAGCTGGAAGGCATGGACAAATCTGGAAGATGTTTAAAAAGAGAAACAAAAATGAACAGCCAGAGGAAGAAAGGATTAGTTAAACCAAAAGCAAACTGTGAATCCATTTCCCTAGGGCAAGGCAACTTGGGACAGTGCCGTTTTGCTTCATTCTTTGAAGCAAATGTAAAATAAATCACGGTATATGTCCACGTGGAGCGTAGGGCCTGGAGGAGAGAATGCATCTTCCAGAAATGGCTCTCATCACCAACATTCATGCTTCTCAAACCAGAGCTGGCATACTCCTGGCAACTGAAGACTGAAGGCTGGATGTATATGATGTGCAAAAGAGGGGGATATATCTTTAAAAATTATAACTACTATTGAGCATACATTATAATATTATACATAATAACTTTACCTTCATATTAAACCAATGGAGTAGGTTTTTTTGTTTCTTTCATGCTTTCCTACTGATGAGGAAAGTGAAGCTCAGTGTTGTAAATAACTGGCTGTAGGACACACAGCTAGTAAATGGAAAATGTGGGTTCAAACCCATGCTACAGTATTACAAAGCCTGATTCCTTGCCTCCCCTGCTTAATTGCTTTTAATCAGTAATAACTAACTTAAAACATAATTTAAAAATAAACTTGCTATATCCTATAGTTGCATAACTATTATTTCTGTTGTTATTGTTGTTGTTTTTGCTGCTGCCATTGTTATTTTGCAGAACTTTAGAGAGCTGTTTAGAGAACCCATGATGGGTTGCTTTGGCCTATACCTTCAGACCCAGGGTTATGTGTTAATCATCTCTACCAGCAGAGACATTTCTGAAGGAACTTTTGTAAAATACTATGCTGAAAAGTAGGAGAGCAGAATTTAGACCATTGGAAATAAACGTACAAAGAATGTAAACAGTCTACTGTGTATTTCTGGTATTGATGGGGTTTAACTAGGATGAAGTATTATTGCCCTGCCAGTTAACCTCTATGAAAAAAGTTTCTAAAAGAAGCGAGGCATACATGGAATACAGAGTCCCACATGGTACTTCATTGGCTCATTTCCAATTACTCCCTATAAAAGTAGGAATCTGTGACTTAGAATCTAAGATCTGAGTGGGGCCTCTTCTCTCCTACCAAAGAAAAGATGACTGATCTTATCATCTTTGACCTATATGGTTTAGGAACCCGGTGCAGTGACTAGCACCCTTAGGCACGCATGCTGAGAGAAGTCTTGGATTGGCTTATCAATGAGGTACATAATGGGTATAGAAAATAGAAGACAGCCAAAGGCAGCCATGGGCCAATGCATCACTTTTTAAGCTACATTGGCCCTATGACTCCCAGTCAACATGCTGGACTCTCATGTGTCAGGTTAGAAACCTCCCCTTGGGAAGAATAGGGAGTGAGGGAATAAGAGGCAGCACACAACACAATCCTTACTGCCTCAATTCCTCCCATGTGACTTGGTTTGTGTTCAGTTAAGTAGTCACTCCTATGATGGATCACTCAGAGATGGATCACTGGAGTTTCAGAGAAACCCTATCTCTACCTCTGCGTCTTTCCTTGAGTAGTGCAATGGAGGGTTTAACCAGATATCTCAGAAGTCCCTTAAATGAGTCAGGACAATAATTAACTTGAAAGCCAGTTTGTAAATTAAGCCAAAATGTCACATCTCCTTATTTTAAATCTGCTTGTTATATTATGTTGTCCCATATTCCCCAGACTACTTTACCTCAGCTGCCCAAATGTAACAATGCTTTATTATGAAGTATCCCCTGTCTCCTTTAATAAATTGTTAAAAGAAAAAAAACCCACAGGAATATAAATATAAAATTCACCTTATTCCCCACCCCTGAGGTAGTTGGATTCTCAAACTCTTCTCCTTGATCATTTCCCTGATTTCCTCCAACAGCACCCGCATTTCTGGTCAGCCTGGGGCATGTCTTCAGTAACTACATCATGGGTTGTTTTCCCGCAGAACAGGCATATCTAGTTACTTCCCTAAGAACACTCTAATGTTGAAAACTAAAGCCCCTAGTTTCTTGTGTGTTCATTTTCCCAAAGTTCAGTGATTCCACAATCACAAAAGTATAGAGCTATATCAGTCCCTTGACCACAAATTTCAATATGACATGTAGCTATTGCAGGAAGATATTCCCAAGCAGAGGTAATATTTCTGTTATGTTTATCAAATCTGCTGATATCTAGCAAAATAAAAATAGAGAATGCAGGAAGAAAAAAAAACTAGTTGTCTTCGTTATTTCACCTTACCAAGATGTCGTTGAATACATAAGCGATTTCTAAGGACACAATGTTGTACGATCTTCAGAACAGCCATTGCAATGACAGTAGGCTTCTATTGGACTGTTCAGAAAACCCTGTAAGCCCTGATATATGCTGTAAGTATTTCCAAGTCTGTGCCTTCAAAGGTCCAATAATCTGTTATTTGCTATGTTCCTCCCTAAACTTTGCTGCCTACTAGTTTATGGTTCTTATTTAATCCTCCCCAAACATTTTTCAACCTTCATACTTCAGTGGTAGCAGAAAAATTTCTATTTCTATTAATCCTGTACCCTACTTTCTCCTGACAATTTCCTTTAGATCTAGTTGAGAAACAAGATGGAAGAGTGATGGGGTGAGAGAAATCTTGAAAACAATGCAAACAAACAAAAATATATGCAATAAGCAATCAACCTGTGGGACCTCCCCTTATCCTAGTATAAATAGCCCATGGGCCATAATTCTCATGTACCAGTGGCTTGTTGCTTCATATATCCTGAAAGCCTAGTCTGCATCCGTAGATTAGAAACATGATAGAGAGTTGAATGACAAGCTAGGATAATAAAGCTCTTCCAGAACCAGTGTTTTAAAAATCTGTAACCAGTGCTTCTGTGGGAGATGTGTACTCTCTCCCTCGGCATCTAATTTACCTCCGCAAGGACAGCTGCCCTTGGTCCAAAGTCAATAAGGGAACTTGTTCTTTTCCTTCTGTTCTTCTGACTACTAATTCTGTCCAGGTTTGCTAAATATAGCAACCTAGTTTCTCAGTGTCATAATTTGTTGTGAATGCCTATGGAAGCTGGACTTATATTTTAGGTATGTCTTTTCAACTTTCTGTCTAATTCACCTTTCTATACTTCAGGGCCTCTATATTGTGAGGAGACACCTGTTCATAATATCCCTATCATTGCTCCAAACAATGAAAGAGAGAGATAGGAAGGAAGAGTATGTTTGCCCTTCATGCTTAGGGCCAGACTGGCTTAGGATATGATTGTACATCAGACCAATAGCTGTAAGACAAGTTTACTAGGTAGTGAAAGAAAGATGAAAGCAGATCTGGAAACATCACTTCCCTGCCTCTTAGTCAATTAACATATTATCCAGCTGCTTAGGAAGGAAGAGAGGATGAGAGAAGAGATATGACAATGTGTACTCTCATTCGGTTTTCCTAAAATTTATTGATCCTAGGAAGAAAGGAATTAGAAGAGAAGGGTCTTTGAATGGGTGCAACCAGTAGTGAAGGTCACCCAATTAATGCCTTGAACTCTGAAAATCCAGATTTATTTTTCCTTTGAGGAGAATAGGAATGTGGGGGCAGAGGTAAGCAGAGGAACTGACACTTTTTTTCTGTCTCAACTGATAAGGTACTGGGAGAGAAAGGATGTGAGAACTATACTGAGTTGTATTGGGGACCTGGTGACTAATACAGAGAAACAGAGGCAAAACTCTTAACAATGGAAGGGATGAACCACCCAATGGCTTATGGCCTTCCATTACAATATCAAATTCATTAAAGTTAATAGCTGTTTGAACCAACTCATGAGTTAGCAGGAGTAACACGTGTATTCAAACTTTTCTCAAGAAGCCCATAGCTAATTTAAATAATATTAAATAATAATCAATAATTTCTTGACTGAATCCTTATCCTAGGCCAGATAATGTGAGATATGCTTTGCATATATTACCTAATTAATTAACTCGAGAGTCACAATAATTCTAGGCATCAAGTCTATTTCACAGAGAAGTTCATTAAAGATTAGAGATGTTGAAAAATTTAACCAACCACAATAAGTTTGTAAATGAAAACTTACATATCCATGCATACCCATATTTGAGTGACCACAAAGCCTGTTTGATAGTCTGTATTTCTAGGTTTTCTGACTTTAATGATCAATTGAAAATTTAAATATTTAATCATCTGATCTTTAAATATTGGCCCCATTTTCTCTCAAGCACTCAAAGTACCAAAACAAACATTTTCATGGGCATCATTTGGCCTGTAAGCTGGCTATTGCAACTTCTGGTGAGTTTAATATCCTATAGTTTACAGCAAGAACACAACCATGTAAGTTCAGCAAGCAGGTTAAGAATAGTGAGATAGAGCCTAGTTTCATGTTTTATGTAATCCCATATGGCATTCTCTTGTAGTTCATTATAAATATTCATTGTTTGCATTTTATGTGACTGGCACTATGCTAGATACTGAGAATACAATTATAAATAAGAGACAAGATCTCTTTTCTCATGAGAAAGAGATAAAATAAAGGCAAATAAAATTTAGGACAGTATGGATTGAATAATAAGAGGAGGGCAAGGTTCTAAGGGAGGACGGGGGAGTAGTCAAGTCTTGACTGGTCATTCTTATTAGAATAATTGGTATCTAGTTTGAGATATAAGAGAGTTCAGCTCATACAGACTTGCTAAGACATGAGACCATGGTACCTTCTAGAAATTGGAGGTCATGAACAATTTGGTTCAATAAAATAAAAAATTTAAATGAAAAGAGCCATGGCAGGAGAGCTAGGGAAGACACCACATCCTGAGGGGCTCTGAAAACCATAAGGAGTCCATACTATTGAGTATGGACTGTATCCTGAAGTCAGTGAGGAACAAGGAGATTTTTGAGGAGAACATCACAATTAAATTGCATTTTAGAATCATCTATCTAGCCACAAACAGGGAAATAGATTGGAGAGATCAAGGCTAAAGCGAGGGAGAGCAAATAAAAGCCCAGAAGGAAAGCAGCAGGAATTAAGTATGCCTTAATTACTGCCTTCATTAATGGTCAACGTAAAAGGACAGGGAAGAACAGTTTTTAGACAGAATCAGTAAGTTCCCTTGATGGAAGGAGCTAAGGAAGAATTCAACTTCGTTTCAAGTGATTGATGGAGACAGGTACACCTGAAGGAAATACTGAGAGGGACAGGTATAGCAAGTCTTGAAGGGCTTGCAAGTTTTTTCAAAAATCCTCAGTAGTCCAGAGGGAGAGAGCCAACCAGCTGGGCTGAGTCAGAACTGGGGTTTCAGTATACTGGTGAGTGATTAAAACAGCATTGCATTGCAGTAAGTCTTAAGAGAAGATGCATGGGAAACACATATAGGGGCCACTTCCAGGTTCCGGTTCCGGTTGGGTGGGTGAGAAGCCAGCTTGGAGCCTGAAAGTCGTCTTTCGCGTTGCCCACGAAGAGAAAAAAGAAAAAAAAAAAAAAGCTGAACAAACTGAAACTCAGCAAGTCTTCGTAGGTCCATCCGAGGGCAAATCCGAGGGCAGACCGATACCCCTCCTAAAGGAGAGACAAGACCAATGCAAAGATACACACCGGAACACCCCCCCCCCCCTCCGCCCCAACCCCCAGCGGGAACCAGTACCGGGTAAGCAAACCTGAACTGTATCGGGGATTTGCTGGAGGCGCAGCAAGAACAGATTTGAGACTTAAAAACTGCAAGGGGACCGAGTCATGGGGGAACCCAGATTCTGGTGAATTTTACCTCCAGGTTCTCCCAGTGTTGACTCCACAGAAGTCTTTCCCCCTCCCTCCGCTTCTGAGAAGGTGGGGGCGGGGAGGCGGGCCAGGGAACTCAGTAGCCATTTGTTTCAAAATAAGCCAGGAGTGCGTTTTGCTTAAGGTGGCTTGCCCTCAAGGGAAGCTGTTTTATCTGAGCCTAACCAGTAGGGTTTTGCCAGTGTCTAACTGACCTGGAAGCAGAGAAATACCAGCTTGCTTTAGCTTTCCCGGCTCACCTAAGGGGGTGAGGGGGTGGGGGTGTGTGGGGGGGGGGTGGGGACAAACAAAACAGGGAAGTACAAGGCGGGGCGGGGGGGGCGCTATAGTCTGGAAGGGGGTAAACAAAACTAGGAAGTACACGGAGCCCTAATCGTGAGCCTCTAGAGACTGAATGTCTATGTAAGACTGACGGTCCAGAGACATGGACGAACTTAATCGGAGAGCTGAACTTTTCTAAGTTTGTGGTCAGAGAAGGATACTTGAATGCAAGATTTCAGAGGCATATCCGTGGTGTGCCTGCTGCCTTCTCCAGAGCCTAGAATCTGTCAGAAGGGTCTGAAAGGCAAAGCAGATTTAGAAAGGGAATAGAAGAGGTGACCTGCGAATGGTGCAGGGGAGTCCAAATGGCTTACTGGCCAAATAAAATACAGAAGTATTTAAAGGTAACCCTGCAAAATAATGAAGCTTACCAAATGTCTATTAGTCTGCTCCTAGATGTTCGGAAACTTTCCCGCAGAATTATCGTATTCATAAAGGTCATGCCGTATATTCAGACATCAGCACAGCTAAAATCAGAGATAAAATTGTTTTATAGGTAGTCCAGGTTTATGAGAAGTCTCCAAGGTTTTATTGTCTTGGGGACCAGAATTAATCAGGTGATGCTGTTATTTGTGGTTTATCTCAGGGTGCAGAATGCTATTTTGTCTGTTTTGTTACTGTTTTTTATCCTCTGACTGCTGTATGGGAAACAGTTCTATTGGAAGCCGGGCAAAGTGTCAGGTTTCTTTTTTTTTTCTTTTTTTTAATTCTGTAAGTCTTCCAGGACAAAACGGACTAAAAATTATGGTAATTGTCGATCCTTACCCCACCGTAACTATCCTAATGAACCTACAAGTATCTGCACACTGCGTTATTCTCCTCAGATAAATAACAAGAAGCAAATGCACATGTCAGTGGCTCTATCCTTGCATATCATAAAGGTTTAAACTTGTGTTTTTCCCCCCTAGGAAATAGCTTCTTAAGATAAATAAGTCCATTCTAATACTCTGAATATAACTAAAGCTATTTTGTAGTGACACCGTGAAGCACTTTTGAGGTTTTGCTGTAGAAAGTAACAAACAAAACAACACTACCAAACAAAAAAGTAAAAATTCACAGGTCCATAGTTTTCTAGTATATTTCTTATTCACTTATTTGAAAGAGGACCTTTCCCTATTGTGGAAGTACATGCATGGGTTTTTAATATTTGTGTGTGTGTGTGTGTGTGTGTGTGTGTGTGTGTGTGCGCGTGCGCGCATGTGTAGAATCATATGTGTTTTGGATAACTTATGGAGGGCCCAGAGTAGCATGTAAACTCAGTAAATAATGGTTATTACAATACATGCAGTCTACTATGATATCTTTAAAACAGAGATGCTTAATATATACTTAACCTGTAATGATGGAGAAGAGATTTTGTGTAATGTTTCTAAATTCAATTTATATTTATTATGGAATTAAAACCTAGATGATAATACAAATGAGAGCTAAGGATCAAATGTGATACAAATTATGAGTATTTGCAGTGGAGGAAATATAATCAGTGACAGTGATAGAGAAGTGAAAGAAGAATAAAAGGTAAGAATAAAAAAAAAGTGACTGTTTTTCATATCTTCAGTCAAAGCTGGCAGTGACACAGAGGAACTGATAATGGAGACAGCTGGAGATAAGCAAGTACAGAAGAGGGGGAAGGATGTAGGTGGGGAGTTCTACCTGTGGGTTATTAATATAGGTGGGGATGAATGTGAAGGCAGAGATTAGATTTTCTAGGTAGGACCAAAAAGAGGAAAAACAGAGGCAGGAAAATTAAACAGATTCGGAAAAGACCCAGTGGTGTGAGGAATAGTGAATACTCATTAAAAGAAGGTTGAAGGGTGCATTGAATGATCAGATATGGATGTGAGTCAGAATCATTCAGTTCTTGAGAAAGGAGAAAGATAATGTGCACCTAGGTACAGAAGTCCCCTCCCTTCATTTTTTGTCCCCTCAGTAAATGTTTGTCAGGAGCGAACCAAGATCATCTTTGAGCAGTAGCAGCTTATGTAATTTTTCCTACTTAGAGAGTGATTTCTCTGTCCTACTATAATTACCATTGGGGATAAGCTCAAAACCTTTCCCCCACTCAGCTTCTTTACAATTCATTCCCTTCCCCATACTCTCATTGGACTGGTTCTTACTTTAATCAAAATTACCATGTATACATAAAATATTATTGAGCACCCTCTGTGAGCCTGGTATTTTGTTGAGTGCTGGGAGTACAGAAATGCCCTCAAAGATTTTATAGTCCAATGGTAGTATACTGAAATATCCACAAATAAATGTAATGGACAATTGAATGTATGGTGGATACATACATACTATTATATGAAAAGGCATGAAGGAAAGAATGATGAATTTTACCTGAAGATTGTCAAGCAAAGGCACTGTCAAGAAATAGGGATTACACTAGTGGAATGAGTGGAGTACAAAACCATAGCAGTCATCACTAGCAGAGTTTAAGAGGTCTGCTGAGTATTTGTGAATGTCTTTTTTAGCATTTCGAAGATCATTTGAGGGTGAGATATAAAACACGCACATATATCTCCTAGAAATTCTTTCAACTAATTACCTTGCCTTATGACAACCCTCAGTTCAATGTCTTACCCATAGTAGGCACTTCATCACTATTTGTTAGAAGAATGTACAAATGACAGCATAGCTTTGCCAGCTGCGGTGTATTGTAAAAATAAGAAATGAGCTTTCTTCTAAGTGAACAGTGACTGCCAAATTCTCCTTGCTGTATGTTTGTTAAGCTGCAATAATAACTAGGAACTCCTGCCAGCACCGGAATATCATATAAATCAGCTCAAAAGCAATATTATTGCACACCATCTTGCTTCTTGGCTTTTATTTCAGGGCTCCTGAAGTCTGGTTACAAATAGATCATTTATATTCACACATTTATTTTTTATAGTTTTCATAATGAAAACTAGATCTCTACCATTGCTATATATGTACTCGGTTTTTATAAGCAAGACTATGTGGAAGATGAGTTGCTCCAAGTTGTAATGCAAATTGCTTGGTGCACTAAAAAGGCATTACTTTCCCCCCATGTACATGCTTTATTTGCATTTTAAGACTCTAGCAAAACTCTATTAACCATCGTTCTCTTATCTTAGTAATTTTATCATCTTGGAGTTTTGGGGGGACAAAGTAGAAACACTTACTTCTTTAGTGTTGTTAATATTTGTGATAACTTTGATGGAAAACCAAACAATAAATAATATTGTTTCAAGAGTAACAGAAAGCAAAAACAAAACAAAACAAAACAAAACAAAAACAATGGAGGGGAGGAAGCAAGGAACTTCCAGAATCCCACTCCTCTATAAACCAACTGTTTTCATTTACAATGGTTATTTCTAGACTTCTAATGCATTCATTGGTAAAGAACAACTGTGGAATTAATTTTATGTGAGCATAACAGTCAGTTTTATCTTTTCTATAATAAAACTATCTTCTTGGGAATTAGAGAGTTGAGTTCAGATGGTTCCCAAGGTTCGTCTGCAGTGAATTTCCTCCCTCCCAAGCCTCAGGCTGCTCCCAGAGGCCTGGTCTCTAGTACAATATTGTGAAGGATTGCATTAGCCAACAACCTTGGATACCTCAGTAACATGTTACCTGTTGAGGGCAACCAAGTAGAAACAAGGTTTATTGAAATGAAGAGAGAAGGGAGATTACTTGTTAAGAGAGAAGGTACAGTAGGTGTCACTGCATGGATTGATTCTAGACCCCACCACCCACTGTGAGGTTTGGGCAATTACTTGCCTTTTTTAGTCCTTTTTTTCCCTATATGTAAAATGTATACAGTTATAAAACTTACAGGTTTGAGGAGTATTAAATGACTGTGTAAGTTGCTAGGCATATAGTAAATACTTAATAAATGCTAGCTCATTTTTCCTAAGTCTACACCATATTCATGATTGTGCTAACTCATGTGGGAAGAGAAATATCAGCCAATTATGGCATATTACATGGACATATAAAATGTGAATCTGGAGGAGTTAGTCATTAAATGGATCCTCAGGTAAGAATGGATTCCTTTTGGTTGCAACTTGATTTCACATAGCCATAAACAGTTCCACTTGGTCTGAGGTATGTGGAAGTCTGGTTGAACCTATTTCTGTGTATATTTCTCAAATTGCTATGAAATTCTCTATTCATAGTATCGGGAAAGTAAACTTGGCTTAGAAGAATAAGTACTTGAGTTCAAGTCCCAGCCCTACATCTCACAAGCTCAGTGACTGAAATGTGGTTCCCCCTCTCTGAACCTTATGTTAATAAAGTAATACGAATTACCTTAAATAATCTCTCAGGTTCCTGGAAGAACTAAATTTTTATGTTGATTAACCCATGCACATAATCCCAGGAATATGAACTGGGTCAGAAGAAACCAAATGGGAGCCGAATATAAATGCTGCTATGTTTCTTTGAATCTTTAATATACCATCATTAATTACCGGGTCAGTATTAAAAGAAGATTTTGATAAATAACAAGATTTTCTGATTCTGAAATTTCCTTATTTTTATATTCATTCTTTCAACAAGAATTTACTATATTTCTTCTGTAATTCAGTGTACTGGGTACTAGGAATGTAGACATAAGCTTAGGTAGGATTCCTGGTCTTTAAAATATGGGGATCCAAATAGGGGACACAGATAAGTAAACAAGTAATTACAATGTGGTATTTTACTTAACATAACAATATGCTATATAGTGCTATGGTATACAGCTCTGTATAAAATGTGTAAAAAAGGATTGTAGACACACAGAGGCAGAAATTTTTAATGGAGCGGTAAAACAGAAAAAGAATGGGCTTTGAAGTCAGGCAGAATTTTTTTTTTCAGCCATTTCTATAGTATGTAACTTTGGGCATTTTGCTTAACTCCTCTGAGATTCCATTTTCTAATGTACAATATGGTGATGATAGTATCTCTTTTAGAGTATTGTTATGAGTAAATATCCAACCTGTACCTTTACTCTTAGCCCAGTACACAGTAGGAGTTCACTTAGGTATTCACTTACTTAAGAGTTCACTTAACTATTCTTTCCTTTATTGACTTCTCAGAGAAGGGGATATTTTATCTGGGTCTTGATGGAAGAGTAGGAGTTTGTTTGGTAGATAAAGTGAAATGCATGTGTGGAAAGTGTAAGATGTATACCGATTAACATACACACAGACATATTTTCACCCTAAATAATGGTTCCCTATTACTGGAGAGCATTCATGGAAGAGATATGGTAGAAGAGTTTGTAAACAGAACTTGCTCTCAGATAGGCAGGGGTTTGCCTGTCATGCTGTCTTGTAGCCAGGCTTTGAAAGATAATTAGTATTCCTCTTAAATGCATGTTTCTAAGATTATTTTTGGTATTAATGTGGTGACTGGGTTAGAGGCTGGGATAAAGAGGAAGTTTATAGAAGTTGTTACTAGCTCTTTCAGGTGTGTGTGTGTGTGTGTGTGTGTGTGTGTGTGTGTGTGTGTCAGGAGAATAAATATAGAAATAATATGGATGAAGTGAAGAAAGGTTAACATTAACAAGGTAATATCTTCAGAAGGATCGAATTTGGGATATGAGGACAGGACTGGAATTTAGAGGCCTATTGCAGCATTTAAAAGAAGTTCAGGGATGTAATTTTGATGTAGCAAAAATTGACAGATCCATGCCTTTGTTTACATTTTAAAATAGTAATTTTGGATAAAGGAGAGGAAATCAAACAATTTTCATGGAAGTCTCTCTTCTTGTTTGAATAGAGTTTTCTTAGGAAAGTGTTTTATGAAAGTGAGTTTTGAAGAACAGTTGTTTCTTGGGTTGAAAACGAGTAGTCTTAATGCAATAAACAAAAATATTTCCTTTATCAAAGTTTGGGGATCACTAGATCTCTTTTGTATAGTCTTCTGTGAGCTTTAGTAAAGCACTCTGCATTATGAATCACCAAACTGACAGTAATTTTCAAGTGTGTTTAACAATAGAGTCTACCCCCATCTCACCTACCCCCAACATAGTAGGGCTTACATTTAAGCTACAAATTTTAGGAAATGCTATATTGCTGAGTTGTTTGTTTGTTTGTTTGTTTTCAGTTGTATATATGATGATAAAAAAAAAAACAGACAAAGAGAGGTTTATGATAATAAGTATCTTATTCCCAACCCTGGACTCAGAGGCAGACTCTTAATTGTTTCAGTTTTTAATTACTATGGTGGCTTTTCCTGAACCTATAGATAATATATCTTATTAGCTTAATATATCAACTTTATTTTATTTTTTTTTAACATGTATTTATTTTTGAGACAGAGAGAGACAGAGCATGAATGGGGGATGGTCAGAGAGAGAGAGGGAGACACAGAATACGAAACAGGCTCCAGGCTCTGAGCCATCAGCACAGAACCTGACACGGGGCTTGAACTCATGAACCGCGAGATCATGACCTGAGCCGAAGTCGGACACTTAACCGACTGAGCCACCCAGGCACCCCAATATATCAACTTTAAATAGCATCTATTGACTCCACAATATGAAGATAAGTTTTTAGCTCACATGCTTGATTGCTATTCTCTCCCTGGACTAATAACAGTGTATGTTTATATTACTGTTTTACCTTTTCTATTGATTGTTATTACAATCTAATAATTTTATATCCTTATCTTATTCTATCAATTTATGATATTATCTCTTAATAATTATTTTCCTTTTGCTTTCTGAGACCTGTCATCTCACAGGTCCATTTTTATGTTTGCATGATCAAAATTCTTAGTATTTGTCTCTTACAGCCACACTCAAGTCTTTGTGGCTTTATGCATAGTTTAAATCTAAAAGCTGAAGACTGATCAAAAGCATTTGTATTACAATGACTAAATACATATTGTCCAGTGTTGGTCCAAAAATGAATTTCCTTTTCTGTGAATCCAGTGTCAAAGCCTTGGGCCTCTTAAAGGAGAATGCTCTTAGATACATATTCAAATTAATTCTTTTTCTTGCATTCTATCATCTGTCTAAAATCCAGCAATATTTAAGTTGCTTCATATTTGGTTCATTATATTCTTGCATAGTGATTGTATTTTTTTTCTTTTTTGCATTTCTAATTTTATTTTTTCATGTGTAATTTCTTTTTTTTTTAATTTTTCAAATATTTTTATTTGTTTTTGAGAGAGGGAGGGAGGGAGGGGGGGAGAGAGAGAGAGAGAGAGAGAGAGAGAGAGAGAGAGAGAAAGTCGGGGAATGGCAGAGAGAGAGAGAGAGAGAGAGGCAGAGGATCCAAAGCTGCATGGATACCAGAGATCCCAGTGAGGGGCTCAAAACTCATGAACCATGAGATCATGACCTGAGCCAAAGTCGGACACTTAACAGACTGAGCCACCCAGGTGCCCCGTGTCATTTATTTTTTAAAATTCCTATTTCCCTCAAGTTCTGAATCGTTATTTTCTACTTTGGCAAGTGACTCTGCTACCTTCATGCCCACCCTCCTTTTCCCCGGACTTCCTCTGTTGGAACCTTTTATAATCCTGTATTGATATGAACTAGTGATTTTTGTAATTTCTACCCAGCCTCAACCCCAAGACACCCCTGCACTACTCCACTAGACTAGGTTTACCTTTTCCCAGATTCCACGTTTTATTTACTCTTCTTGTTTTGACATAGTTAATAGAGTATATCCTAAAGTAGCTTTTCAAAAAATAGTATGTGGAACATAAACTTCCTGATTACTTTTGTGTTTAACAGTACCTTGATTTCTCATCATGCTTTATCGCTATTTTAGCCATGTTTCATACCCAAGTAAAAATCATTTCCCCTAAAAATATTCAAGGCATTAACCCCATTGTTTTCTAGCTTCTAATATTCTAATACTGCTGATTAGAAGGTGATACCAGTCTCTTTCTCTCTCATTCCTTTATATGCCACTCTCTTCCTTCTCTCTGTAAAGATTAGTATCTGCATTTTGAAATTCACAAGGATGCAATTAGTTTATTTTTTCCATTTTTTAAAAATTATCCATGTGTAGGATATTTAGCGGTCCTGTTTTTCTGATGACTTACATCTTTCTTCAGCCACAGGGAAATACTCTTCCTTATATGTTTAATGATTTTCCTTCTATGTTTTAATATTCTTTCAAGGAATCCTACTGGTAGCCTATTGGATCTCTTGGTTTGAGCTTCATTGTCTCTTACCTTTCCTCTTATTTTGTGTCTATCTATTTTTATTGCTATTATTATATATTCTGTGAGATTTTGTCATCTTTATATTGTAGACCCCCCTATTGATATTTTTTAAATGTTTATGATCCTATATTTAAACTCTAAGAGTGATTTATTATACTTTGCCTTTTTTCTCCATCACATCAGTCCTCACTTTATGTATAGAATATCTTTTCAAATCCTTTTGGATATATTAATTAGAGGGCTCTTAAGTTCTTTTATGGTCTTGAATTATCCATCTCTTCTCTCAGGGTAAATATTTCTGGTTTTGATTTTTTGGGTCATTTTCTATGGTACTAAATCGCATAAACAGTGATTTGTGGTGTTCCACTCACATTTAATTTTCTGAGTTTTGTTTACTGTTAGATGGTTAATGCTATTTTCTGGCTACATTGATCCTCTAAGACTCCGTTTTTTTATGATTTCCAAAGATGCATCTTTAAACGGAATAGATCGTTGTTAGGGAAATAGAAAAAGGTTAGTCAACTAGAAATCCTGAAGGAAAAGTTCATAGATTCTTTCTTGCTTTCCAGCTTTAGGACTCACTCTTTTGAAAGAGTATTGTCATGGCCAGAATACTTGGAAGCATTCTGTGGGCTTGAAGCTCTGCTAACTGATCTAGAGAGGCTGTATTAATAGGAGATAAAAGAAGTTGAAAACATTGATGAACAATATGAAATTACTAATTTTGTAAACCATGTGCATCTACACCAGTGCAGGGATGTGAGTGGAGTTAACATTTTGGTTATGGAAAAAAAAATCACATGGGAACAAGTTGGGATAATAGAATGGGTCTCTTTTGTATCCATAATATCTTATAAATAGTGCTATTACTGCTTCCACACTTTGATGTTATAATTATTGATTTAATTATTTTATCCACTTTTCCTAAACTATCAAAGCTCAATCCCACTGCATTGTAGTCATTCTTCTATCATTAGTGTTTATCACACTTCAGGACAGGTGGCAGATACTCAGTGTTTGTTGACTGAATGACTAATTGAATTAGCTGGTGAATGAATGAAGACTCTTGAGTTTCTCACTTCGTCAGGAAATTTCACCTATCAGTTTCCTCATCATAATATAAGGATAATATGTATCCATTTTTATTTTTTCAGAGGTTTCAAAAAACCAAAATACTATAAGAAATACCAGTACATTATAAAAACCTGTGCTATATATACATGACAACTAATATCATTATCATTTTCCTCATCATAATCTCATCATCACCATCATCATCACTTTTATCATTTTAAATCAAACAAGGTCCCATTT
This sequence comes from Herpailurus yagouaroundi, assembly GCF_014898765.1. Lineage (NCBI taxonomy): Eukaryota > Metazoa > Chordata > Mammalia > Carnivora > Felidae > Herpailurus > Herpailurus yagouaroundi. The sequence goes on along the minus strand of NW_024412411.1, from coordinate 10,098,770 downwards.
CTGTTTATTCAGATGTGCCTACTTGATAATATCCAAATTTACCTGACTGATACAGGTGCTTTTATTTTTTAACTTTTAATCACTTGTGCAGAAAATATTTGTTAGGAATTTTGAAGAAAATATAAACTTACTGGAATAATAGTCTCTTGTCTTCACAGAAACTACATGACTTTAATACAAATGCTACATTCAGAAGATTTTACGCATAGTAGTATGAATAACACAAAAATAAAAATTTGTATAGTTTTTTTTTTACTTTTCAAACTATTTACATGCAAATTTATACATTTAATTATTGTTACTGCTCTATAATATAGTTATGTGCTATTTCAATGTAAGTGATGAGGAAATTGAAAACATGAAAGGTTAAGTGATTTTGTCCAAGGTCAGAGTTAATCAGTAACAGAAATAATAACAGAACTCAAATACACATTCCACTAATTTAGTATTTATTTTATTATATGATATCAACATGCATTCAAACTTGTTGGCCAGTACCTTTGTTATTATCATTTTTAGCGATAAAATTTCATCTCTTTTTTTAATAATAGGAGAGGCAGAATATAGAGGAAATCAGATGCACTTGGCATCTTTCATCTTATCCACCAGCTGTTCTTAGTTCTAATTTATAAAATGGTGCTAACTGGACCCCCAAATAATGAGGCTTTAATGACAGAATGGAATCGCTAATTCTTTTTCCTCAGCCAATTTTTCCTTGGCCAATGAACTAATTATTGAAGAGAACTTAGTTATATTTTCCCCAGTTCACTTTTAGACAATAATCAAAGAAGCAAGAAGAAATGTGATAGTGTCTGGGGACAGTTATTGCAACTATTTTGCTTGCAGCTTAAAAGACATTACAAAAAAAAGGAGGCAAAGTGGTGGGAAATGGGTGTTACTTTCCACATACAGAGCATTGCCTGACTCATATGGCCAAAGAGCAAAGTCATTTATAGGGAATCATTGTCTCCAGCAAGATCATTAAAGAAAATAAATGCTTCCAGACCAGATGGAAATGTTAGAGAGTCGGACCTAATTTAGGGAAACCATTGGCCACATGTGAATCCCAAGCTATACACATAAGCCTGATCTGATTAACTGTTTTGAAAATTGCCTTTACATTGAAATTTAGGGCACACAAGAAAAAAGGATGGCTTTCATAGGGTACTGAGAGTTTGGCTCTCAGGGTGGAAATTTGAGAGTTGGGTTAGACCACCCAACTCAACCAGCTGTCTCTCTTTATTTAAAGAATAATAATTACCTTTGTTGAAAGATTTTTATGTTTAGGGAGTAGTAGATGCTTTGCATGTATTATATAAAATCCTAACAACAATATTAGAAGATGTGATGAGGAAGCTGAGTCCTGTGAGTAATAATAATAATGGTGTTGATATTGAAAATAATTACTGTTTTTTGAAAAGTTATTAAGTAGTGACCATCATTTTCTTGACCCTCAAAACAATCTTTTGCTATAAGTGCTATTCTTTTTACCCCTATTTACATATAAGGAAACTGATGCCAAAGAGATTAAGTAACTAGCCCAACATTACACTTGTCAAGAAGCCAGAATTTGAACCCAGGCAATCTTGTTCTAGAGCCTGTGTTTCTAATCAAAGTGCTAGACTGACAAGAACCGAGGTGTATGGGCTGTTTTATTCATCACATAGCAGAAACTCAGTAATAACTTGTATAAATAAATAAAGAAACTGAGGTTCAAATGAAGAAGGAAGGAAGGAAGGAAGGAAGGAAGGAAGGAAGGAAGGAAGGAA